>NC_055991.1:78504559-78804559 GCF_018446385.1 Zingiber officinale
GCAGTGGTCCGTCTTTTGATACTTCCTGTTGCTAGTGAAATGGCACAGGAATGCAATCTTGAAATCTGAAAAGCAGGTGATGGACCCATGTGGCAGTCCATCAAACCACTTCTGGGCAGAGCCCGATAGGGTATTCAAGAATACTCGACATTTAACGGCGTCGCTATACTGGTGTAGCAGAGCCGCATTTCTAAACTTGCGAATGTGATCTTCAAGGTCTTTGCTGCCATCGTATTCCCCAATAGCTGGGGGTCTATATCCTTTTGGCAGCTTTTCCTCCAATATCTTAGAAGAGAAGGGCACTTTTTCTTCTGGCTCCCCCCGACGTTCTTCGCGAAGAATGATAGCCTTTCCCCTTTTCAAATCCTTAGGCAGAGAGCTTTCTGCCATAGAAGCTTGTGGTTACTCCTTGTGGCTATAACATCCCGGTTCTGGATGATAGTAACCTTGGTCGGGCTCCTTATAGAAGGCCGGGGGAAATTCCATGGGTTGCTTCCTCTTAGAACCCTGATCCGAAGCATGGGCCAGCTCTTTGGAAGCTTCCGGCAACTTTCACGGTCGGGAAGCAGTAGTTTGTTGCTTTTCAGAGGCTGCCCACCTTTTGGCTTCTTTGAATAGTTCGTATTCTCCAGCCATCATGGTTAGGTTGACTCTACCAGAGTCCTCCAACTTCACGTTCTGGAACAGGTAGGGAAGATTCCCACATACAGCGCCAAATTTGATCCCGTCCGGAAGCTGAGTCGGACAGAGGCTAGCTGCGCTATCGCCGATGTTGACGGAAAGTCGTTGAGACGCCTGGTTGACCTGGTACCTCCTGGAAAGGTTCTCACGGGTGGATGATGGGGGTGATGATAGGGACGACGAAGCGAGAGCTCTGCACACACTCAAACAAGCCGCCCTCATGATAGAGACCACGAACTAAGGAAAAAGTCCCCGGATCAGGCCCTCCGACACTCAAGTCAAGTACTTTTTCCTCAGAAGCACAGTGAATGACACATAGAGACAAAACCTGCATAGACGAGTGAGCGTACCTGCATAGAGACAAAACCTCCCTTTTTATATGGTAGTGGGTACTTCTGGAGTCTGACGAGTGTCAGGGAATGTCGGGTGTCAGGATTTGTCTGGCAGTGAATGACACATGGCATCTTCCTATAGGTTTAAGGAGGAATTGGTGGGCAATGAGCCATAGACCGTTAGTATATTCTCTGACAGGCATTGATTATTCTCTGATGGGTTGTTACAATTCCCTGGCTTGATTGTCGTATAGTGTATACTCGCCCCGATCTATTAACCTTCGATTGGGTCCTTGTACCTGCAAATCTTGACCTGTAGGCACAGACCTACGTTTCCTAGCGCATTCCCTGGCTTGTGCTTGTTGTCCCGTAAATCCAGCTCTGTACGTCCCGCCTTTCATTTGCTACCCAGTCTATCCCAGTAGATCCAGACATGTGCCTACCGCCCTGCCAATCTAGGCCTTCTCTTGTCGTTCCTTAAGTCTTGTCCCGTATGCATAGCCCTGCTCTGTATTTTATCCTGTGCGCCCTGAATCGTATGTCTTGGCCTTCATTTCCTGTTCTGCCTGTCTCATCTTGTAAATCCTGACCTGTAAGCCTTAGTCCGCATATCCCGACCTGTACGTCTTTGGTCCGCTTATCCTGCTCTGTACATCCTGGTTCGTATATCCCGACCTGTATGTCCTATCTTCCGAGTTCCTACTCGACATGTAGGCCTAACCCCGGAATGCCCCTTGGGCCCGACCTGGACCACCCTATAATCTGAACCTTTGACTTTGACCACCATGTAGGCCAAACTTTTGACCACCACGTAGGTCGGACCTTAGACCATTACGTAGGCTTGACTTCTGACCGCCATGTGAGCTTGACTTCTGACTGCCCCGTGGGTTTGACTTCTGACCGTCCCCTGGGCTTGACTTCCGACCACGTCAGCTATCCGACCCTACTATCCTGCGTCGTATCAGTAATCTTAATATTATTAGTCTTCTTTTGATACTAAATTAAATCAAATTCCAACCTGTCATCCATTCGCTTCCTAAGCAACTTGTTTAGTTTCCTAGCTCCATATATCTCAAATATACTAAGTTCGTCGGTTTACTTTCTGTATCATCCATCTTGCTCGCTTGTCTCTTTTATTATGATTTTGCTATCTCTTATGCTTCCCGTCTATTTTAGTTCCTTGGATGTCTCATATTATTTTTTACCATACTTAACCGGATCTTGATGTCATTGAGTGCTTGTGTTAGGAGTCCACTATGCTTCCGTTGTATCACTATTATTATCCATGGTATGCGACGTATCCTCTTGCCCTCTTCCTTCCTAAGCATATTTATGGTATCTGACTAATTGTTAAATCTAAATCGATCAAGCCTCTAATTGACTTTGTAGGTTTCACTAATTTTCGATAAATTAATACAATCCACATTCTCACTTGATATGGAGAAGACAAATCATTACGTTGTATTTAACCTAATTAGGGAATAGCAACCAAATCTAACATTTTCTCTGGGTCTCAACCTCAAATAGATTACATCAAGATAACCTATGACTAAATTAAATTACTAGCTCTAATTTTGATAAACAAATAAAGAATAAACTAAATTGGAAAGGGTCTAAACAAATCTAATTTCCTGTGATGTAAAATTTAACTAATAAATAAATCCAAATAAATAGATAAGATAATAACAAGAGATATATATTAATTTTTTTTATAATTCAGAGATATCCTTCGACTTCTCTTGATGTCTAAAGCTCAAAAAATCATAAATCAAAATGAAATATAAAACTCATAAATCAAAATTGTATTGTAAAATCATATACCAATAAAATTATTATACCCCAAATTATAATTGTCCATTAGATCAAAGGATAGTAAACCATATAAGAAATAAAAGTACAAAACTCAATTCACCCAACATAAATATCAATGTAAAATATAAATCGACACATTACTAATTATTAATGCATATGTGCATGTTCATTCATACATATCAAGAACCCAAATTGAAAATAATTTTCATAATAAACATTAAATGCTAAAAGGAGAAAATCAAAATGACAAAAAAAATATATTGGCATTTGTTAAATTATATATATATATATATATATAATCTTTTTCTTTTTCTATTTAGAGTTTAGGTTTTTTTTAACTTTGTTATATAAGACTTTATAGTTTATATTGTTAGAGCAATCCCAATGGTCCGTGTGACCATGTATTTTGGTGTTTGGGCAAAAGGTTTAAGTTAGGTTTATCCTTGTTATTTGATATGTGTATGTGAGTGTGCAGGTTTGCAGGATACACATATGACTTAGCTTGATGACTTCGGGTCCGGTGAAGGATGGAGCATCCGAGGGACAGTGGACAAGGCAGCAAGGACAAGGGCCGAGGGAAGCAACTTCGAGGCATATATGAAAGATGATATTGGGGATGAGCCGTGGGCTTGGATGCATCCGAGGGACAAGAGCCAAAGGAAGTAGACTAGAAGGCAAGAGGTCAATGCTGTAAAGAAGAGTCAAGTGAGTAGTGAGTCGTGAGAGTACGAGTGCATGAGAGATTGCACTCGGGGAAAAAATCCCGGTGGGTACTGTAGCAACCAACGGGTACTGTAGCAGTCAACGATACTGTAGCAGTCGGCTGGTGCACTATAGCAGTCGACTAGTGCATTGTAGCAGTCGATTGGTAGAGAGCCGTTGAGAGAGTCGTTGGGCTGGCACCAGTCGACTGATGCAAGGACCAGTCGACTGGTAATGGGCAAATCAACTTGCTGATTTCTTCCAAGCTCTATAAGAAGGAGCTTGGGATGGCCGGCCAAGGTGACGAAATTAGATTTGGTTAAAGCCTAATTAGTAGTCACCAAAGTGCTCAAGGTTCTCTTGTGTCCAAGTGTTCTTGGTTGGTGTTGTGGTGAGATTTCTCCACCCACAAGGAGTTGCTTGAGTAGCCGGAGTTTGCCGGGGGCTAATCCACCGAAGGATCAGGATCGTCCACCTTACGGGCAGCAGTGGAGTAGGAGTAAGTTATCTCCGAACCATGTAAACGAACGTGTTAGCGGTTTGCATTTCCTTTCTTAGCTTTCGTATTTGTATTTGTATTGTTTGTATTCCGCTGTGCTAACAAATACGTAGGAAGCGAGTATTTGGGGGCACCGTCTATCCAACCCCCCTTCAAGCCGGTCACCGATCCTTCTACAAGTGGTATCAGAACGAGGTTTGCACTTCACCAGACTAACCACCGAGAAGAGCAACTACAAGAAGATGACCGGCTTAATTGAACCTCCAATATTTGAAGGAGAAAGGCTTGGGGACATCACATATTAGATGATGAAGATGGAGGTCTTCTTCGACACGGATTGGGACACCATGATGGTGGTCAAAAAGCCGTTCGAAGTCCCGAAGGACAAGAAAGGGAAGAAGCTCCAACCACGACATTGGACGGAGGAGCAAACCTCACGGTCAAAGGCAAACGATAAGGTAATATCTATATTAATTGATATTTTACCTTCTAATGTGATAAGTCGTGTAGGTGAATACAAGAACGCCCATGAGTTGTGGAGCAAGGTCAAGAAGGTTCAATGGGAAGAACCTATGCCTACACTAGAAGAAGAAGAAAAAGAAAAATCCGAAGAAACGGATATAGAAACTCAAGTAGAGGAGGAGCAACCGGAAGTTGAGCAATGCTCAACATCCGAGGAGGAGAAGGAAAATGAAGTATCATCTACATCCTCAAGGGTTGAAGAAGAGTCCAAGACAAATGAAGAAAAAATCTTGGAAGAAGTCAACCTAGTGAGTACCTCCACCGAAGCAAAGTCAAAGGACCACATTGTGTGCTTCGGGTGCAATGAAAAGGGACACTACAAGAGTAGATGTCCTATGGGTAAGAAAGAGGTAACTCCTAAACTCATTCAAGTTAATTTGAACACTAATGTGGGTTGTAGGAATGATGGTGTCAAGAAGAAGAAGAAGAAGAAGAAATGACACATAGTGTGCTTCACGTGTGGTGAACGGGGACACTACCACACAAAATGCCCAAGGAAGGGAGAGCTCAAGAAGTTGGCACAATTGAAGAACTGGGAGAAAGAGAAGAAGAGGAGCTCAAGTCAAGGGGGAGCTTCAAGGGTAAGGGAGGTATACCCTAACTTGAAATGTAATTCAAATTATTATGCTCCCATGCATGCTAGGAATAATTCTTATTATTTGCCCATGCAAAATTTTGGATTTAAATATCATGATAGGAGTAGGGTAAATGTCGATCAAAACTCTAGGAAACTCATGCATGATAAACCTAAAAATCGTAGACCTAAGGAGAACCAAGGCATTAATCCCAAGAAGGGGAGGCATATGCCTAGGAAGGGTAGGTCTAGGAATGTCCATGGTGGATATGTTGATTCTAGGTTTAGGAACCTAGAAAGGGAAACTCAAGCTTTGAAGGCAAAGCTTGATAAGTTGGAGAAAACCCTAGAAAGATTCAATGCTGGATCTTAGGGTTTAGGTATGGTGTTGGGTAGTCAAAGACCCAATAATAATGATAGATCTGGTTTGGGATACCGATCTAGTGTCTCCAACGCTAAGGGAAAGTCTTATGCTAGGGTTGCATATGACTATAGCAAGGAGAAGTCAATAAATGGCAAGGGAAAGCCATTTAATGGTAAGAAGAAATTAACCAAGGACAAGGTGTCCAAGGTTAAGAAGGTTAGGTTTGTAGGGCAAGTGTCACCGGAGGTGCACCGATGTGGCCTAGCGATTGTAGATGAGTCACCTAGGGAGGTGACTAAGGTTAAGAGCTCTAGGGAGAGCTCAAAGAGTCAATTTGGGACCCATGGTCAATGGATCTCAAGTGGGTACTACTTGGGATTCTAGATGAGTCATGAAATGTGCCAAAAAGTTTGGAGACGGATTTGAGTCTCAACCTCAGGGAATTGACACAATTGGGTTATGCTTCATATAAGGAAATATGATATTGGGGTCATAATGCATGCCAATTGGTTTTGGATGTATATATGCCATATAAACCAATACTAGGGATGCATTGTGGGTTGGTATGGGCAAATACATCAAGAGGAAGCCAAAACTAGGACTTTAGGTCAAGGTTCAATTGAACTATTTAGCTAGTTTTGGATTTTGTGTCAATCTTGGAATTGGTGATAGATACATTTTGTAATGTATTTTTCCCAAGTAGACAAGGGTACAATAGACCTCTCCACAAAATTTGAAAATTTTTGGAGGTCTATGGAATTTCTGGTGTATTTATGAAGTTGGCCTGAAAAGGTTGATTTTTTCATAAATAGGGTATCAGTCGACTGGTACAGATACCAGTCGACTGGTAACAGTATTTTTGAGCACAGAATGTCTCTGTAAGCTCATTTTGTCGATACCAGTCGACTGGTGCCGATACCAGTCGACTGGTGCGGATACCAGTCGACTGGTAACAGTAGATTTCAAACACAGAATGCTTCTGTGTGTTGATTTCAATAGGGGCAGTCGACTGGTCGACTGATACCAGCCTGATATTTTTTTCAGTGTTGTTCTTGACCATGTCAACTCGTTTAGATGTATGAGATCCATGGGGGATAAATACATGAGTTTAGGGTCAGTTTGGACGATAATTTTCAACAATTGAGATATTGTTGGAGAGCTTTTTGAATATTAGACAAAGGGGGAGAAGTAAGGTTTAGTTAGGAAAACCTTAAGTGTCTGCATAGGGGGAGCCTTGTGATAGGTTCTTAAATATCCCTGTGACAAAATCCTAGCTCATTGGGGAGCTTAGGTGTAGGAGGAGCCTTGGGATAGGTTCCAATGTATGCTGCATTTTGTTTCGACGGTGTAAGTCCAAGTGTGTAGCCTTGGCAACGTAAGTCCATTCGGCGGTGCAAGTCCAAGTGTGTAGCCTTGGCAACGTAAGTCCATTGTTTCTTTTTAGCATGTTTATTTGCTATATGTTTTCCCTAACTTAAACGTATTGCCAAACATCAAAAAGGGGGAGATTGTTAGAGCAATCCCAATGGTCCGTGTGACCATGTGTTTTGGTGTTTAAGCAAAGGGTTTAAGTTAGGTTTACCCTTGTTATTTGATATGTGTATGTGAGTGTGCAGGTTTGCAGGATACACATATGGCTTAGCTTGATGGCTTCGGGTCCGGTGAAGGATGGAGCATCCGAGGGACCGTGGACAAGACAACAAGGACAAGGGCCGAGGGAAGCAACTTTGAGGCATACACGAAGGATGACATTGGGGATGAGCCATGGGCTTGGATGCATCCGAGGGACGAGAGCCAAAGGAAGTAGGTTTGAAGGCAAGAGGTCAACGCTGCAAAGAAGACAAGTGAGTCGTGAGAGTACGAGTGCATGAGAGATTATACTCAGGAAAAAAATCCCGGTGGGTACTGTAGCAGCCAACGGGCATTGTAGCAGTCAATGATACTGTAACAGTCGGCTGGTGCACTGTAACAGTCGACTGGTGCACTGTAGCAGTCGACTGGTAGAGAGCCGTTGAGAGAGTCATTGGGCTGGCACCAGTCGACTGGTGCAAGGACCAGTCGACTGGTAATGGGCAAATCAACTTGCTGATTTTTCCAAGCTCTATAAGAAGGAGCTTGGGATGGTCAGCCAAGGTGATGAAATTAGACTTGGTTAAAGCCTAATTAATAGTCACCAAAGTGCTCAAGGTTCTCTTGTGTCCAAGTGTTCTTGGTTGGTGTTGTGGTGAGGTTTCTCCACCCACAAGGAGTTGCTTGAGTAGCCGGAGTTTGCAGGGGGCTAATCCACCGAAGGATCGGGATCGTCCACCTTACGGGCAGCCATGGAGTAGGAGTAAGTTATCTCCGAACCACGTAAACGAACGTGTTAGCGGTTTGCATTTCCTTTCCTTAGCTTTCGTATTTGTATTTGTATTGTTTGTATTCCGCTGTGCTAACAAATACATAGGAAGCGAGTATTTGGGGGCGCCGTCTATCCAACCCCCCTTTCAAGCCGGCCACCGATCCTCCTACATATATTTCTAACCTTCTTTTTTTTATTCAATAATATGACTAATTTTTTCCTCTTCTTAATTTTTATATGATATCAAAGTAAGGCTCTCATTCTATATGAAGTCTTCTAGCGAATCACTCCAATGAACTAGTTACCATAACTAGTATCCACGTTTAAACTATCGACATCCCAATATTTCCATCCGGTGAGAAAACAGCTGCTTGGCGAACCAAGGAATATAACCCGTGCTAGTCTTACAGAATTGATGATGTCCGAATGCATCAATTCGACGATTAGGGAATATTGTTTCTATTTGTTTGTGTATGAATCTAAAAGCATTTATAAAAAAGGATAGACCATAAAGATGCTCTGACATCTTTCTTAAAATGGACCTGTAATCTCTACGTTTGGCCAGGTGAAAGCTTCTAGTGTACAGTTTGCCTATGAAATATTCTCTATCATTCGTGACACAAAATGTCAAAAAGGAATATGAGGTTGTTGGGTTGAAGGACCCATAATATGCTTACCTAGCAACTGACTGAATCCCTCCTATAACCCGATCGACAATCGCTTGCAAGGGTAATCCGATTGGATTTACAGAGTGTGGTTGGGGACTCGTCCCTCACTCAGCCTATCTATTTAGCCAAAGTGTTCGATCGGACCGGGTGTCCAATCTATCCGATCGGATCGTAGTTCCGATCTGCTGAATTACTCGACTTAGCTAGTTAATCGTGCTATCTTCGAGTGGCGAAGAAGACTTGGCTCTAGAGGGTGCTAACTCGTCTTTAGTTATTCATCAATACTGAGGGACTCGGCGTCTAACCGACCCAATGGTCTGAGTGGATAACCTCTCAGTTGCGACGATAGATTGCGCTGGCTTCGAGGGGTTGATCCCTCATTGACTTTGATCACCAAGTCAATCGGCCTACTAGACTTTGACCCGACTTGAGGCCCCACCTTATTCATTGTATTAATTGACATTATCCTCTCTTTGAAATGACAAATTCTAAAATTACCATCAACCATTAGAGTAAATCAAAAAGTACTCATGGAGTTCACTCCAAACAGCCAAATTTCTTAGACATGTTTCTCACGCAAAGAAAAATCTCCTACAATGCATTGCAGTTGAGGCTTGAATTTTAGATCCCTTGACAATTACACTTTTTAGTTGGCACCAGGTAGGGGTGATCACGGATCGAGTTGGTTCGATTATTGGGGTAAAAAGTTATCCGGCCCTACTAGATCAGATAATGCAATATCAAGACCTACATCCCGCCCTATATCCGGCGGTTTTTATGTATCAGATATCCGACGGGTTGTCGGTTATTTGGATATCTGACCCTATATCCAATGAAATATAAAATATAAATATAAGTACAACAAAAAAATAAAATATTTTAAAATGTATACATTACTTATTATACATTGTAGCAGCTACTCGGAAATAGCTACTATAACATGTAGCAGCTTATCAACAGTAGTTGCTGCAACGTGTAGCAGCTTATCAACAGTAGTTGCTACAAGTAAGGGTGATCGCGGATCGGGTTGGTTTGATTATTGGGATAAAAAATTATCTGGCCCTACTAGATCAGATAATACAGTATCAGGACCCTACATCCGACCCTATATCTGGTGGATTATTTTTTTCGGTTCGGGTCGGTATAAGTGGGTTGATATCGGTTTGACGGGTTGACTGCTCACCCCTAGCACCAAGTATCCAGTTTTTCGAACTAACTAAATTTGGCGTCATCAATCTAGCCTCACAAAAGTTTTTCACCGACCACCAAGATAAATTGTGAAACACTAATGGATGCTCATCCAAACGGCAAGCATTCTTAGGTCTGCTTCTCATTAGAGGTAAAATCTCTTACAATACATTGTAGCTGAGATTCGAATATTAAATCCCTTGATCTAACAATTGAACCATTAGTCCAAGATGACGATGGCCATTGAGTTTGATTATTAGTGTGTGCTAAAACATAATGGTTTAAATTCTAGTTATCAATATAATAATTTTTTAATAAAAAAACAAAAGACATTAAAGTTTTTATAAACATTTAATCAATTTAATAAAAAATAATAATTTTTTAAAATTTTTATTATTTAATTAAAAACAATTTAGTTGATTTGTAAAATTCATAATAAAAAACAAACCCATTTAATTATAATAATTAATATATTTTTTAAAAAAAATAAACTTTCGAATAAATAAATTGGACTAAAATTTTAAATTAAAGTAAGATTGAATCAAATCTCGTACATACATGTAAACAAAATATATGAATTTGACTTTTGTTATAAATGGAAAAAGAAATATGGAAAATCTAGTGTCAATCAAAAATAATTACTTTATTGGTAATTTTCATCCTTAATTGATTTCTACCGCAATCAATCAATATGTACGTATATATGATTGGTAAGGAGATTTGTAATAGAAACGGGACTAATACTTCTCAACATTAGTGTATATATATATGTGTATTTTTTCATCATTAGTACTAATCTTTGATATAGTTCGGAATTTAATTGTGTTGCTGCTTCGTTCTTATTTTTTCTTTTCAGATTAGATGATGATGCCAATAAGGAAGAGGAAGACGAGCATGGGCCGACAAAAGATCGAGATTAAGCGGATCGAGAGCGAGGAGGCACGTCAAGTGTGCTTCTCCAAGCGTCGCGCCGGACTCTTCAAGAAGGCCAACGAGCTCTCCGTCCTCTGCGGGGCTCACCTCGCCGTAATCGTCTTCTCCCCCGCCGGCAAACCCTTCTCCTTTGGCCACCCCTCAGTCGACTCTGTTCTTGACCGCTTCCTACCCTCGTCGGCCCACCCTACTCCTCCTCCTCCTCCTCCTCCTCCTCCTCCTCTCTCCTTCAACGACCCCCGTGTGATGACCGTCGCTGCCACCGCGCTGGTCCCCGAGCTCGACCGGCAGTACGTGGAGCTGGCTGAGCGACTGGAGGGAGAGCGGCGGAGGAAAGAGGCGCTGGAGGCTGCGCTTCTAGCGCAAAGGGGTGACTTTGCCAGGCTCATGCAATCCAGCTTGGAGGAGCTGGGCGTGGCGGAGTTGGAGAGACTGCAGGCCGCGCTAGATAGGCTGCGTTCGGACGCAGCGAGGAGGGTGGACCAGCTGCTGACCGAGGCGCAGACCAAGAGACTAATGTTGGCTAGCGATCTTGGCAGTGTCGGCGGTGGAGCATATCTTGGAGGAGGATTCATTGCTGCGGCGGCGCCACCGCAGGGTGGTAATAATATTGATATGCAGGCGATTCCTGCGCCGGGGCAGGCTCCGACTGATTTTGGTTATGGCTACGGATTTTCTAGTTATTTGATTAATCATAGTTAATTAATAACATCTTAGTACTTTTAAATAATAGTTGAGTGGTTTAATTATTTAGACCAAACAGTCAGTTAATGCTAATTTCAATAAAAGTCAACCAGATTATATATCTCGTTTATTGAATAATAAATTTTAATCAAAGATTGATGCTCACGTCACTTATTTGATTTTGACTAAGTTAGCTCATGCTATTAAATTTTTTTTATTTTGTTTAATAATTTTAAAGATTTATAAATCAATTTTTAGAAAAAAAAATCTTCTTAAAAAGGTAATATTTTTTTCTTCTAAAATTATCAGCTAACTACTTCTAAATATTTGAAAATACTATCAATTTTTTTTCTAAATTATCATTTAAATTAACCAATTATTCATCAAGAAATATATTTTGATAATAAAATAATTTTAAACAAATTTTGATATTAATTGAACTTAAGCAGTATTTTTTTTTAAAAAATAAATCATTATAAAAAAAACATAATTTTGAGACGAATCCTAGCATGAATTTCTAAAAAAATTTCAATCCAAACAATTTTTGAAAGAATTCTAAGACTGACAAACTTTTCATAGTAAAATTATCGTTACCAACTTGACAATAAATTTGGAGAGGAAATTATCGATGAATATTACATGAAAAAATTTATGATATATGATAAATTAATTTTTTCTCAAATTTATAATAAATTGACGACCAAAATAATAATATAAAAAATATGTGATCTATGATGGATGCTCTCACGTATTTGATTTTGACGAATTTAACTCATAGTATTATTTTTTTAAATTTTGATTTTGACGAATTTAACTCATAGTATTATTTTTTTATATTTTGTTTAATAATTTTAATGGTTTATAAATCAACTTAAAGTGTATTTTTTTAAAAACAAATCTTAAAAAGATAATATTTTTTTCTTCTAAAATGTCAGTAACTGCTATCTAAATATTTAAAAATACTATCAATTTTTTTTTAAATTATCATTTAAATTAATCAATTATTCATGAAGAAAACTATTTTGATAATAAAATAATTTTAAATAAATTTTGATATTAATCGAACTTAAGCAGTATTTTTTAAAAAAAAATAAATCACTATAAAAAAAATACAGTTTTAGGATGAATTCTAAGACGAATTTCTAAAAAAAAAAAAAAATTCATTCCAAAATTCTCGTTGCTAACTTGGCAACGAATTTGAGGGCAAAATTAGCGATGAATAATATATTCGTTGCTAAATTTATAATAAAAACCATATCCGTCGCAAAATTATTGCAAAACTGGACATAAATTTGACGACGAAATTGACAATAAATTATAATTTTGTCACCAAATTAGTTGTCATTTCTGCAATAAAAATAATATTAAATTAGGATACTAACTTGTAACAAAAAAAAAAAACTTTTGAAAGGAATATTATTTTTATTGTAAAATTTGTAATAAATTTTACGATGAAAATAATAATATAAAAAAAATTGTGATATATAATAAATTAATTTTTTTTCTCAAATTTAAAATAAATTGACGACAAAAATAATAATATAAAAAAAAAAATATGTGATTCGCACGTCTATTTGATTTTGATGAATTTAGCTCATAGTATTTTTTTTTTTATTTTGTTTAATAATTTTAATGATTTATAAATCAACTTACAGTGTATTTTTTTAAAAAAATTCTTAAAAAGGTAAAAAAAAATTCTCTAAATATATCAGTTAACTACTGTCTAAATATTTAAAAATACTATCAATTTTTTTTTTCTAAATTATCATTTAAATTAATCAATTATTCATGAAGAAAGCTATTTTGATAATAAAATAATTTTAAACAAATTTTGATATTAATGAGTATTTAAAAAAAATATTCAATGATATTTTAAAATTTTATATACTTATATATATTTATTTATCTATTTATGGTAATCTTAATATTATTAGTCTTCTTTTGATACTAAATTAAATCAAATTCAAATCTATCAATTTTTATCATCATTATTGTTATATATTGATTTATTTATTCATATTTAATATTCTCCATTAATAAAAATATAATTCTCAAATTTACTATTTAAGATTTAATACTAAAAGTAACCACTAACATGTTATCCTTCCAATCCTAGCTAGTTTGTTCATCCAAATAGTATTGTCACTCGGAGATGATCGTCATTCTCAACTTTTCACATTTAAAATTAATTTATTTCATTTGTCATTCATTCGCTTCCTAAGCAACTTGTTTAGTTTCCTAGCTCCATATATCTCAAATATATTAAGTTCGTCGGTTTACTTTCTGTATCATCCATCTTGCTCGCTTATCTCTTTTATTATGATCCCTAAATTTGCATGCAGTCCCTATTGACAAACAAATCTTTACATGCAGTCCCCATCCATAAAAATTTTTGTTTCCACTCTCTAGTCAAACATATTTACCTAATTACCCATGATAATTTTAGGTGTAAAAAGTCCAAAAATCAGTATAATACCTCTTAAATTCAATACATTAAATTAGAATCTAGTATATTTTCTATCAAATTGAGTACGATTTTTTTTTCACCTCAATTGGATGGAAAATATACTAGATTTTTTTTAAATAATACTCAATTGGATGAAAAATATACTAAATGTTCATCACTAGTCAAACATATTTACCTAATTACCCATGATACTTTTAGGTATAAAAAGTCCAAAAATCAGTATAATTCCTTTTAAATTCAGTACATTAAATTAGAATCTAGTATATTTTCTATCAAATTGAGTACGATTCTTTTTTCATCTTAATTGGATGAAAAATATACTAGATTTTCTTTAAATGGTATGAAAAATATACTAGATTTTCTTTAAATAGTAAATAATGCTAAATTTATAAGGAATTATATTAAGCAGGAAAAAAGTCGTTAATGTGCTGAATTTAATAGAAATTATACTCATTTTTAGACTATTTGTACCGAAAAAAATATGAAGGTTAATTTTGATAGAAAATATACTCGATTCTAGCATAAAGTACTAGATTCTAGTGTAAAGTGCTGAATTTAACCGGAAATATACTCGTTTTTAAACTTTTTATACCTAAAAAATCTGAGGGGCAATTTAGGTAACACTATTTGTATGAGGGAGTTGAAACAAGTAAGGGGGCGTTTGGTTCTTTCCTAGGAATAGGAATTGGAATGGGAATTATTATATTGTGGAATGAGAATGGGTATAAGCATGGATATCACTCTTAAAAGCAATGTTTGGTTATTTGCATATCTTCTATCGGAATAAATCAAAATTTTCTTTTTTATCCTTACAGGAAAATAAAAGAAAAAATTAGATGTGAGAGAAAGATGAATGTGAGAGAAAAATATGATGAAAGAGAAAGTACGATGAGAGAGGAAGTGTGATGAGAAAGAATGAAGAGAGAGAAAGTGTGATGAGAGAAAATGAGAAGAGAGAGTTGATAGGAGAGAGCATGATGAGAGAGAAAATATGATGTGAGAGAAAGTATGATGGGAGAGGATGAAGAGAGAGAAAATGTAATGAGAAAAAATAAGGATAAAAAGTGTGATGAGAGAGATTGAGGAGAGAGAGAGTATGGTGAGAAAAAAGTATGATGAGAGAGAAAGTGAGATGAAAAAAAAGAGAACAGTGAGTGTGATGGGAGAGATTGAGGAGAGAGAAAATATGATGAGAGAGAAAGTGTGTTGAGTAAAAAAAGGAGGGAGTGTGACAAGAGAGATTGAGGAGAGAGAAAGTGTGATGAGAAAAAAAGAGAAAAGAGAGTGTGATGGGAAAGATTGAGGAGAGAGAAAGTACGATGAGAGAAAAAGTATGATGAGAAAAAAAGAAGGAAGAGAGTGAGATGGAAAAGATTGAGGAGAGATAAAGTATGTTGAGAGAGTGTAATGAGAAAAAAAGAGAAAAAAGAGTGTGCTAGGAGAGATTAAGGAGAGAGAAAGTGTGTGATAAAATGATGTGAGATAAAATATGATGAGAGAGAACAAGAAGAGAGAAGTGATATGAAAGAATAAATAAATAAATATATTTTGATATTTGATATTAAGGGAGAAAATTTTAGTTTTAGGTCAAGGGTATTTTTGGAATAAGGAAATATTTTGATTGATGAAAATAGGGTAATGGTTCATTGAAGGGGAGGTACATGGGAATGAGTTATTACCCAATTTTAAGGATTCATTCCCTTATTTGTTTTCCTATTCCTATAATACAAACACTAACAATGACAATCAATGATTCTCATTCTCATTCCCCACTCCTATTCCCTTAAACCAAACACCCCCTAATACTTTGCATGCAAGGAGTGCCTAAAAAATCTGAGGGGCAATTTAGGTAACACTATTTGTATAAGGGAGTTGAAACAAGTAATACTTTGCATGCAGGGAGTGGAAACAAAGTTTTTTGTGATTGGGGACTGCATGTAAAGTTGTGATTATGATTAGGAATTTTTCTCTAATTTACCGTTAAAAAAAAACGCTTTAAAATATTCAAATTTAAAAATTAAATTTTTTATGTTCCTATAAATTTGAATTTTTTTAAATAAAAGAGTAGATATGTAATTTTAAATTCTTGATTAAAATTATTTTCCTTTACTAAAATTTATAACATAATAAAATAAGAGATATTAAATTAGTACGCTAGTCTAAATTGAATTTTGATAATAATTATTGTTCAATAAATATTTTCTTTTATTATAAAATTAGAAATGATAAAAAGTAATTTGTAATAATATTTTTGACAAAATAATTAGAATTATAAATTTAATTTTCTTAAAAAATTTAATTTTCTGGAATGATTTTGACACTTTTCCATATAAAAAAATTAACTATATGGAAAATTGAAAAAAATATTTATTAGAAAAATATGTATTGCTCATCACGATGATTAGTGCTTTTAGTCGATGAATCAGGCCCGATCGAGCCAAAATGGCCAGTCAATCCGCATTCGACACAGCTTCCAAACATGGCAAGGTTGACATGGTTATATTCAGACTATGTCAACCATAATTTAATTTACGTCAAGTGATGACTGAGTTCAGTTCGATCGACATATCGCACATAAACACCATTGTCAGCATAGTCTCTTACACTTTAACATGACTCCAAAATATTACTAGACGTCTAGACCCAAGCATATGCAATACACAAGTTTGATTGTCTTCCGCGAAACTTTATAGTCGGAGTAGCAACTCTACTTCGAAGTTACCATTTGAGATTCTCCTAACCATCTGATTGCATGCCTTTGAGCATGTTAAGGATTGAAAGGAACAGGTTGAGAACGTCTAGGTACAGAATAACGGATGCCCAAATGTACTCATCGTAAGTGTAGCGCTTGATCAGGTTGTCGGTGTCGTACACTATAAAACCAGAGAAAACTAGAGCCCCAAGGCCGCCAAATACTGCAACTGAGGCTGGACCAAGCGGGAAGAATATCTGCAATGGAAACAAAAAGCACAAGAAAAAATTCAAGACCGGAACAAGATAAATAGGACTTCCAGTTCCAATAATATCGAATTCTTCTAAGAGTTACAATATTTTTTACAAACCCCCTCTTGCAGTTGAGGAATCTTGGACTAGTTTTTTATAGGTATATATCAGATGCTCTCGTAACCTAAGTTTTGTAATGCACAGAACTCACTAGATCCTGCAAATTCAAAGCTGGGATGGTCAGATTGTTCAAACAAGCAAAGAGTCACAACTCTTTGGGAGCGACTGGATGCATCTAATTCCACCGTTGCACGAGCATCCAGATATTTTAGATGCTTTTCACTGTGAGACGTAATTTTTCCCCTATCATCTTTTACCCCTCACTTTCAACTCTACTCATTATTCATCAAAGGTAAAAGGAAAAGGTAGGTATTTTAAGAAACCATAGCTTCAAGTTCCAGTTCCAGTTCCAGTTTCAGTGTAGCAAAACACAACACAGATTCAGTGTTGTACATTCAAAATAAAGTTTGTGTTGTCCATTCAAGTTCCAGTTTCAGTTCCAAAACACAGATTCAGTGTTGTAGAAAAGTGATTTTGACTACGTGCTAATTTGTTTAAGTTTGGTAATAAACTTATATTTAAAAGAGGAACAACAGAAGATTTCTACGTGTGGCAATTAGTAACTAGCTTTTATGGATGTCTTAGTTTCAACACACTGGTCAATCTTTGCGGTCATAAAGCATTAGAGTAGCAGTATTGACGAACTCCAATCCAATGCAAAAAGAACTTCTCAAAACTAATGAATTCCAGTTATAAAAATTATATGGTTCTATTGATCGCCTATCAGTGAATTCTATTTTACATGCAACTGAAATCAACTTAATTTCGACATACCTGGATAAAAGTGGTCAGGAGAAGCACAATGAGACTAACAAACAAAATTGGTCCAAGGAAGCTAAAGTCCTTCCCCTTCCTTGAAGCCCAGAAAGAATATCCAGTTAAGGATGCAACCACAGCTGAGGTCAAAATCAATGCTTCCAGGACAATTCTTCCTGTTGAAGCATAACAAGGTTTACAAGCAAAACACAAAACAAACTGTTTAAAAGGCCATAATCCGATAGCATCACCTTGGGTATTAGCACAGGCCACGCCGATGCTTAAGCTTAGACAAACAGTGAAGAGTCCAAGAAACACAAAGTTTAGTGGATGCTTTTGCTGATAATGGTACAATGGCCACAACACTGGGATATAACACTTGACCAATTAGCTATGCTGGTTGACACTATTACAAAATAAGATATGCATGACAATAAATACGAAAATTTGGAAAACACAGAAAATTCACTAAATCAGGATGCAGAAGAACAAAAGGTGGTGTATTAAAGATTCCTTCAAACAAAAATTGCCAAATGGTGAAATTTGAAGAACTAGGATATAAACAAACATGATCAAGGGCACCATAGTTCATAAACAAAGATGATCTAAACAAATTAAAGCAACACAAATTTGTTCTATGCTTGCATTGTACATCCTTTTTCATAGCAATTTTATTGGCAAAGACAAAAGATATTTTCTTAGCACAAATTATTACCAAACTATCATCATTTTATTTCAGAACTTGTTTGATAGACACATTCATTCTTAGCACAAATCACTAGAGTTAATTAGATTACAATAATCTTTAGAAAACTTGAAAATTGTTAAGAGTAGCAATATGATCCATTGTGAATAGGTCAAATTAACCTAGAGATGGGTTTTAGAAAGTCATCAATTTGATAAATTCCTTGATCCCCATCTGATACAACCAATTGGGAATTAGTTCCAGATTTGTATTGCCAAACATCACCATCGTTTCTTATGTGGAATAAAAAAATCCGAGATCTCTCGGATTTCAAATCAATACCAGCGGAATCACTGATCTGGCGCTGATGCAATATTGTTAGAGCTAATCATGCCAATTTCGGCAATTATAAAAACTAAAATCTTATCGGCCTCCATGTACCACCTGAATCGAAGATCTGAAATCTAAAATAACACCTACTCGATTATTATTATGAGAAGATAGATCAACCCAATCGAAAGGCAATAGAGAAATTCAAAGCGGAAAACGAGTCAACATAGATCAGATCTAGAAATTTAGGGGAGCATACAGACGAAGGGAAGGAGGGCAAGGAAGAGGGAGAGTCCCGGGCTGGAGATGAGGGCCAAATTGAGGGGTCGGTGGAGGACGGTGACGGCGGAGACGGCGGTTGTGAGGATCACCTGCGCGGTGAGGATGCCGTAGACCTTGCGGATGAAGCCCCAGCGGAGCTCGTTCTCGCCGCGGGAGAGGCCCGGGTAGAGCGTGCCTCCGGCCTCGAGGTCGACATCGAGGCCGCCGACGCCCTTCTCCACCCGCTCGTAGCCGAACATTCTCGCCGGTTGCGTCGAAGCCTTCGCGGGTTTGCGGACGGTGACCACTCAACGAGGCATAGCTCTCCTTATTTATTTATTAGTTAAAAAAGATATTCTTTTTAATAAAAAAATAAAAATATTTTTCATCTTAAAAATACTTCTTTTTTTTAAAACCAATCTGTAATATATTTTTCCTAATTTAATTTGATTAAAATTATTTAATATAAAATATTTTTTATTAAATATTTTTTTACCTTGATTAAAATTGTACCAACGTAATTAAAATTATTTCAACTTAATTAAAATCATTACAATTTAATGATAAATAAAAATGTAATGAGTGTTGTTTAATATGTTTTATAAAATATCTGTTTTACTATTTTAATAATTAAGGATGATCTTTTATTTTTTTAAAAAAAAATGTTTATAATTATCACTTTACCTCTATATTTTTATAAATATTGTCAACAACTTCGAGTAATTTAAGAATCGAGTCCGGGTTTTGATAAATTAACGGATAAATTTTTATTAATAAACAGTTGACCTACTTCCTAATTTATCCTGATAATTAATGAAAAAATTTTGTAAAATTAAATCAAGTGTTGATATCCCAAGGTAATTTTGATGTGATCAAACAAATTAAGTTAGGTCCTGTTGTGTTTAACCGTGTGTCTAAGTATACAGGAACTTATGAACACAGAGCATCGAGCGAAAGACAGCTAGTGAGAAGGACAGCACGGGAGAGAGCCGACGAGCTCAGTGCGTCTAAGGGACAAGATGCTGCGGAAGAGTATACCAACGGACAAGAAGGGAGCGTGCAGTGTTTCTAAGGGACGAGAAGTCGAATCGGAAGATTGCTCGAGGAGCAAAAGACACAGCTGTCCGAGGGACGAAAAGTTGTGGAAGAGTACGCTGGCAGACAAGAAGGAAACAAACAGCGATTCCGAGGGACGAGAAGCTGGAGCGGAAGTTTGCTCGAGAAGGCTGGAAGTTAGGTTTGGGTGAGTCCTATTTCGGATGGCCGAAATCACCCAAGCAAGCAAAGATGGAGCAGAAGACCCAGACTGAAGTAAGCAAAGCCGAAGCTGGAGGCTCGAAGAGAAAGTCAACAAAATGTTGACTTTCAACCTTCGGGGTGCCCGGACTTCAAGCGCCCGAAATCTGATTCTTAACCATTTCGACGTGGCATTTGAATGTTATGTCGGGGATAGAATTTTATCCCATTTCAGGTGTTTGGAACGCTTCCCGATGCCCCGAGTGCTATATAAACAGCCCTGCTCTCAGAAGTTAAGGAAGAACAAGCAACTTTAAAACAACACTTGTATGCTTTTAGTTTTCTATTTAGCTTTCTAATTTTGTGTTGTCATTACTGTAAAGAGGCTTCTCCGCGTGAAGGAGAAATTAATGCGCTTTACTTTCTTGGATTAACAACCTCCCCGATTGTAACTAAGTAAATTCTCGATGCCTCTGTCTTTTAATTTATTTATTATACTTATGCAAGTGTTAGATTTATAAAGTTGTAATCCGAGAAAAGTTTTTGTTTATTTACTTGATTTGTACAGAGACTATTCATCCCCTCTAATCGGCCGCCAAAGGGTCCTAACATCAATATCACTCAAAATTAATGGACATGTAATTTAGATATAAGTGTTGCCAACTAAAACTAATAATGAATAATTGCCATAAACACACAAGGATGCAAATGTAATTTTTGAAAAAAAAAAAATTGGAATAAGAATATTTATTTATTTCATTTTGATTGAAAAAATATTACATAAAAATAAATAATTTATGGAACTTATTTTATGACACTTGTCTGATCAATCGATCCAACCCCGACTCATATATTTGTTAAACTCAATCACCTCGGGTGTCTCAGACCAATCTGACTAACCCAACCGGCCTACTTCATCACCAAAACTGCACCCAACTTATTCAGCCTATTCAGTCTACTTAACTTGTTCGATTAGGTGTAAACAATTTATATGAAAATTTTGATCATACATGAATTTGATAGATATTACTACAAGAATTTATAGATATATGATGCCAATTAAATAAAAAAAAATTGTGGATACACAAATGGTCTATCTAACCCAATCACAAACTTACATTTTAGTGGCAAACATTGTGCCAAGAAGAACACAGTGAAAAAGTTTGTCACATCCAGAAGAGATGCTCTATTCAGAAGAACAATGAAAGTTGGAAGGATTTACAAATCTAACAAACACACCATATTACTAATGCATATCGATGTAGTTTGTGAATCGAGTTGGGGAAGAAAGATGCGGTAAAGAGGAAAGGAGAGCTCAACCCATGCCAAAGAACAAAAATGTTGCGACTGTTTTGTTCATCAGCAACAGTTCTTCAAGATATGCTCTGTAAAATACTGCACCAAGTTCATCCGACTTGTGTGTAGTTATTAAAATCTCAATATCTGCAACTTGGAAAAGGAATGTTGGTGAATGAAATCTTCTGAATGATTTCGACAAACCCCTGCTCCTTCTTCCCCATCTTGAACTGCATGAGTTTCACTAAATTCAGTGTCGAATTGGAGCTTCCTCGATCATAGTTTCAGCAGATGAACATTATTGCTTTTTCGATAAGTACACATTCAGGTATGCATGAGAATGCTCGCGAGTCAACATAATGATAGCATAGAGGAAGATACCTCGGTCAGTCGTACAACAGAACAGATGAGGATGTAAAGTCTTCTTTTCTTCAGTTGTTATATGGATACTTGTATTTGTCAGGAAAAAACATCACTAAATTGTGTGCTTACTGAATGTTAAACAAGGAGCTGCTCTGACAATATAGCTGCACCGATTAGACTGAGAAGGCAAAATATCGAGAGGAAATCAACAAAACCAAGTGAGGAATCAGAGAAGAGGTAAATCTTGTGTGAATCACAGTCACCGCGGAAACCTCTAGCGATCATGGCCTGCTCAAAATAGAGATTCAATAAATATGTTTACTTTTGACAGCTATGCAATAGGGATTGGTGCTTCAGATGAAAAAAAAAGTTAAATCTTGAAAAGTGAAATTTTGATATCACCCTTTCCTTTCAAGGGCTACAACTAGCAACAAAAGCTTACTCTAACACGATAAATTGTAGACTAATAAAGAAGCTTTATGGACAAAATCTAGTAGACAATTAGATCGATTCTTTCAACCAAACAGTTTTGATTGATTAGTCACCATTCTTCCAGGAAAGAAGTTTCCCCGCACATCCCAAAGCAATCAGAGAGCAAATAGCCAAGTAACAATCTGACACTTCACATTAGTCTTTAGTTTACTCTAACATGATGAATGTATACTAATAAAGGAGCTTCACAAAGTTAGACGAGTGAGTTACGATTAACTTGGCTTAAACATTTTGGGTCATTGTTGAGCCTAACAATTCAATGAGTCGATTCTTTCATCTAAGTAATTTATGACAATTGATATTAAAGTGAATCTAATCGTAATTGTGTGATGCTGTAGCCACCATTAGATCTGGCAAGCTAATGAACAGAGATGATTATGTACTATGAGTTCATCTGTGAGTATGGTAAACCTTGAGAGGGGAATCCTATTTCTCGCTCAAAATTGTATCAACAATGGCTGATCATAATCCAAATCGATAGTATCAGCCAATTTTGCCAACCATAATTTATTAATTTATCTGATGGCATAATTAGATGGTGGGTATGCCACATGTATGTCATATGTTTCCTCCAACAAGAAAATTAATTGTGTTATAGTCAGGGTGTAACATGATAAGAGTTTATGGAAGGCATTTGGACGATATAAAAATTTGGATATTTTGAAAAAGTCAATAAATTGCATGGGCAAAAATGAAATTTTACTACTCATTTTACCATAGACTGTTTACCTTGAACTAACGATGTTAATCTCTGGGTAAACTAGTATGATTTTCAAAAGGTTCGAAGGGTAAAAAGTTAAGACAGGCAAATTCCGGATTGCAGAGTGAAGTTTTCTCTCAACTAGAAATCCCCACTCTACAAATAGCATTGACTAAATATGTATCTGACTTTGTAAATGAACCGACATCGTAGGTACACAACCTTAGTTCGAGGTGAGTTGCAAAGTAACTAATCACAAACTGTAAAGCACAATCATTCAAACTTGTGACAAATAGCCGCTTGACTGGAGCATCAATAGCAGTGACAATAGAGCTCACTCGGTCCACTATAGGTTCCATCCACCAAAAATGGCCAAGTAACTTTGTATAAAGTTCGTAACGTGATGAACAAACAAACTGAATGCTCCCAAACAAATTGTATGTTCCATTTCATGTGGTTGTAATGTTGTTCCACTTTATCCAAACATATTGTATGTCAATGTGAAGTATGAATCATGAGATCCAATGAATTGACTATAGTGGACAGAAAACTAACCTTGGAAATTTGCTCTGCGTGACTAAATATGTTTTTGAAAATCCGGCCAACATATAGAAAGAAAACTGCATAATTTAATAACACAAAAAGATTTGGTTATAATTTCTACAAGTTTTAATTAAATTGCTGCAACACCAGTTAGAGTGTGTAAGCTTTAGATATTCATAGGCTATATATATCGAAGACGATATGTACCATCCAATGTTTCCATTAGTGTTAACTGATGCCAGCATATGCGACGTGCAATAATACCTAACGCAGCACTCCGTACCTGCGAACATTAAGCGCATCATAAGCATACAAGGAAACACTTCAGGAAATAACTAATGAATATTTAATATATAACGATTAACATCACAACTTACCTCATCAAAGACCAGACTAATGAATCTTAAAGAAAGCAGGAGAGTAAGTATTATCTCGGATACCGGGGTACCCAATAGAGACAGAGGGGCCATAAACCATCGAAGAGCAGAAGCAATTTGCTCAGGCATTGTCGTTGTTAAGCACAGGCTTGCACTTTGGAAGATCTTTATGAAAGGAATATGAACAATCAGTTACCAGACATATGCTACAAATACGTGTAATTGATATACCAAGATCAGCTAAGTCGAAATAAAATGATCAGAAGAGGAAAAATGAAATCATACAATCCGCACGGATGAGCAACAAAGTAATTGACATTGGAATCGGAAGACTGATAGTATGCTTAATCTGTGAGCAATGTATTTGATAGTCTTTGCCAGGGAAGGATTATCTTATCTGAGACTAGTTTTTTCCTCCGAAACCAAGTATAAAACATTGGCATAATGAAAATTGCACCATAGGGTTCAGAAATGCTGTCGAGAATTTGATGATTTATTCCTATTCCATATCAAAAAAGAACAGAAATCCAAGAAACATTTGCCAAGTGAGATTAAAAGATTCTCATAGCCCTTGCCACTTTCATATAGTTGCCTTCATTTAAACACCTTATCAATTGCATGAATACTGAGTTTGGGCCTTAAGGCTTAGAATACAATAAAATTTAGACATTACAATCGAATTCTGTCCTACTGTATCAAGGCTTTATCACTTCTAGTATCCAGATCTCTATATCATTTTAATTATGCTAAAAAAGAAATTTTAGCTCTCTCCACTCCTAACAAATTCAACTCTAATCAATTTGGCCTGACTAATTATAGTGGCCTTTGAATTGTCCCAACACCAACAAATGCCACAAATGATTTTTCAATTTAACTAGTAAAGGTTGAGTCCATCATAGAAATCAATGCTATGGTCATCCAACAAAAGATAAGAAAAATAAGAATGACAAGAATAGTAAATACAAAGGGTGAGAATTATACAGTGAAGGATAAACAAGCCGATGTACTAGCCACTGATAATCCTTTCCTTGTAAATTGCAGTGGACCTAGCTTCATGATTGTATATGAGTAGCTTCCTAAGGATGATGGAACGTTTGGGAGTCCCGTAATGGATGGTGGAGGAGTTCTCAACTGGGCAAGTGAGGGTACAGTATCTGAACCAAATCCCAGCATGATGAACAAAATTCCTGAAAGCAATGCCACTCTGCCCAATTGATCCTACAAAGTAGAGAAAAGTTCAAAAAAAGCTTCCAACTTTTCTATTTTCCTTTTAATAGAAAAGGAAGCAATTCATGAAACTTATATTTAATAGCACTTTTTCTTTTCATTTTTAGGGGAAATAAGACATCTTAAGTAGAAAATAGAGTTTGGTCATAGAGAAGTAAAAAATATAGTGATTTTTTTTCTTGTTTATTATTTTTCTATATTCTCTATTGTGGATTAGTAGAACTGAAATTTTTTTACAAGAAGTAAACACACCCTAGCTTTTTTGGCTTTGCAAAAATGCATATGTGCCTTGAGCCGATATATCTCAATAAATAACCATGACAACACATAACAATTTTCCATGATATTATTTCAAATGCCTCGAAGAATTAATATTGTTGTTTAAGGTTTGACAATAATGAGTCTTATTATGTTTAAGAGATTTTAGCATGGCAGAGACAAAAATACCCATTCTTGGAGGTGAAATGAAAACTAAAGTATCTATTTAAGATGCTAGGAATGGCGTTCTATAAACTCTATGATCTAAAACAAACTGAAGTAGATTAGACGATTTTGTTAAATGTAGAATAGCTTGCATTTCATAAATGGTAGTTCTATGAATTCATGTGATGTTGGAGCGTAGATAGAATAAAGAATCATCAAAAGAATGAGATACCAAAAACTTCAATGTACTAAAGTCAAAAGAAAGTGTATGCCTAGAAAACTGATGCAAATTGAGAAAACTATTTTTACAGGTTTGTTGCCAAAAAAAAAAAACCAAGCAATCCTTAATCCACCAATGTGAGGGCGTCTGTTGTAAATGTTAGTAACCAATTTGTAATTTTACTGCTACATAAATTTTTAGATAAAACAAGAAGTGAATTTATTGTTCACTATCTTAGCTCTAAAAGGGCAGCCCGGTGCACGAAGCTCCCGCCATGCGGAGTCCTGGGGAAGGATCCATTGTACGCAGCCTTACCTTGCTTTTTGCAAGAGGATGTTTCTTGGAGTTTATTTGGTTCAAAAAGGAAAAAATGGTGCAAAAGCCTCATAAAAACATAATCAGAACTTGTGCATTCCTGCAAATCCACTTGTTCTTCTTATCAAACTTAAAATTTCAGTAACTTAACTTTAATGTTAACCTCCCCAAAAGAAAAACAAAAAAAATATTGTAGTAATCAAAACGTTTATGATCAAATATAGATTGGACAGTGAAAAAAAATCAGAATTTGTGTAGTTATGTTCCTGCAAATCCACTTCTTCTTCTTATCAAACCTAACATTTCAGTATTCCTACTAACTTAACTTTAATGTTAGCCTCCCCCAAGGAAAAACAAAAAGATATTGTAATAATCAAACGGTCTATCAAATGCACTCTGGACAGTGAGAAAATCCCAAACTTACAAGCTTACCATCCAAATACGATTTGGAAGGATCCAGATTGACAGTACAGTAAGATACAAGACCAAACCGAGGCGCATATAGATATGTGATCTTGCTGGTAAGATAACAAGGGCCAACAACCATGCCTGCGAAACTAAAATTTTAAGCATATACAACTGAAGTTGCACATGGAAAGATAACATAACAAAATATAAATAAGAGGAAAATAGGCACACCAATATGGATATAATGAAACAGTAAAGTGTTGGCATACTCTTACAGGTATTATTCCAACATCAAAGCACGAGCAGAGTACTTTGTTAATCAGATAAACATCAAAATGCAGTAAATTACACTTGAGAGACTGATTTGGTATTGGAACAAAAAAATACAAAAAGATAAAATATACAATCATCATCACCATCATCAAGTTGAATTAATCCCGATTATTTGGAGTCAGATACATGGATATTATCCCTCAATTGAGTAAGATATATTGGTTGTTTTCAACTTATTATTAATGTCAATACACTTAAATGTTTAAGAAAAGCTTTTGGATGACTGAAATTCTTGATTTAGCTAACTTGTTGAAACATTTTATTGATTTAACATTCATAATATTGTTTTCATTATATTCTTGGTTCTCTAGCTCTTTAGCTAAACTATTGCTTCTTACCTCCCCGCACTGAAATGGCCAAAGGGTGTAAGAAAATGGTGGAAGACATTAGAAGCTGAGGGAAATTTATAAATTTGGAAGTAAATGATGTTACAAAACTACAAGAAGCAAGAATCAGTTTCTCCTTTCTGGCTTCTTCACATAAATCTTACACAAGAAAAAGGGAAAATAAAATAAGAGATGAAAGCACAAATAAAAGAAGGGACATTATGAACAAAACCCAAAGGAAGCTCATGCCCAGCCACTCATAGAAGAGCTAGAAGAGGCATCATTTGAGTCAGCAATTCAGAATTAATAAAAGAAATAGAACTCTACCTTGTGACTAATATCATGTCTAACGTTTATCATAAAGAATTGGACCTATTTAATGATTTAACAGAAAAACATTCTGCAAATTTTAATACATGTTGTTTGAGTAGAACATCAACATACCAAAAGATGTTTACATTTAATAGCTTTTAGAAACGCCCCAAAGGTTTTATCAATGTCAAAACACTCCTAAGCTTTCTATTGTGCCGTCAAAACATCCCCTATTGAACACTAAAGTACCTATTTTATACTCTTAAATGACCACGTGAATACTAAATTATCAATAAGGGGGTATTTTGATAACAAAATGGAAATCTTAGGGGATTTTTTGACATTAATTAAACCTTAAGGCATTTTGAAAGGGAAAAAAAAAGTTAAACATTAGGGCGTTTTGAAAATAACTTTTTTTTTCCCAAAACAAACTAAGTCAATGCCAAGTTAGGGTTGAGAATTCTATAAATCAGGCCCAAGCAGCCTAAAACTAACAAACTCAGATTAGTCATCGATCTAGATATTCAACTACTTTGGAGTGATTTGCTTTTCTCATAGTAAATCAAAAAATGCATTGTCAAGAGCAAATTTTTATTTAATCAAAGATAAGCAAAACTAAGAAGAAAATATACCAATTTGATACGAGGATCAACGGAGTGGAGAAAAGTGCGTGGAGACTCGATGAACTGGCAGATAGGGCTGGAAGTAGCCCCGGCAATGAGTCTGAGGACCTTCTCGGGCCCAACCCCGACGCCGCGTGGGATCAACGCTGCCCATATCGGTTCCACCTCTCCTCCACCACCACCAGCAGCAGCAGCAGCAGCAGTTCGGTCCTTTCCGCCGTTCCGATCTGCCACCGAGCAGCTGATGAAAAGGGCGCCATTCAAAGTTCTGGTCGAGGTAGGCCTCGGAACCTTCTGCCGGATCAGGGAAAAAGCGGAGGAGCGGCGACGAAGGGCGCCGTGTAGCTGCACCGGCCGAGGAGGAGAAGAGGAAAAGATGGTAGTGAGACACAACGCCATCATTCCTCTTCGCTCAGCGTGAGGATGTGCCTTCGTTGAAAATAAAATAAAATCAAAATATATAATTTTTTTTATCGATAAATGTAAATGCATTCGGCTGAATAAGATATTACATTATTATTCCTCTCTCATTTTTTTTTATTTTTTATTTTTAAAATTGATATCATATATCTAATTTATATGTTTTTCACTAGGAATCACAATGGAGCGGGACATGAGCGGATTTATCATTCACATCCCCTCCCTCGAATTTTATCCTCGTCCCCGTCCCCGTCCCCGTCCTCATACTCGATTTTTCCTAATCGGGGAATCCCCGACCCCACGGAGATTAAATCCCCATCCCCGGCCCCGTCCCTGATTTTTTAATCGTGGAATACCATCCCCGCCCCAACCCCCAGTCCCATCCCCCATTTTAGAAAAAAAAATTATATATCATCTCATTTTAAATAATATAACAATACAATATATTCTCAAAACACCAATTACAATAATATAACAATACCATCCTTTTTCAAATCAACATAAGTTTAATTCTTTAATCTGTCAAACAAAGCTAATGAAATAGTATAATAATGTTTAAAAAAAAGGATTAATATTCCAGAATTTAAGAGCAAAATCCACCATCAATAAACAAAGCGATCAAGGTCCAAACAATGCAAATGTATCAGGTGCAAAATACAGCATTGCCAAGTCTCAAGGATCATATGAAGGTCCAAACAATGCATATACATCAGGTGCAAAATACATAGCATTGCCAAGCCTTAGGGATCACCAAAACATTTGCACTGCCACTGCTCTCTCCATTCTCTAACTCATTCCTTGCCTTCTCGTTCTCTAAAGGCCTGTAAACAATATTACAGGAGTAACAAAACAAAATCAATTCAGATATCAATAAAAGAGTGACAAGAAGATCACCAAAACAATTTTTTACTAGAATAAGCATAAAAAAGAAATCACAATGTTACATTAAGTAACAAGAGAATGCATCTTGTTCAAGATCATGGCACCACTTGCGCCTCATGTGCGACAACCTAGCAGATTCGACAAAAGATCACACAACGGAGTATATGGCAATTGGCAAACGCAGTCTACATATCGATTAACAAAAACATGGTTTTTCATGTGTCATGCATCATATGATCACACATTTTTGTGTGAAAAGATAAATCAGATATATCAAAATATACTTATTTTTGTATATATTAGTCATTTTTATTGATATAAATATTTTTAAAACTGATCATGTATGCCCACATATTTTATATGCACTACATGGGTTGACCACATATTGCTTGCATTAGCTTTTTCACATCTTACTCAAGATCAAAGGCTTTCTTCATTAATGCTACAACTAATGATAGTCCAACTAATGTGTGATGAACTTCAATATATGGACTCTCTTAGCCAATTGACAAAATGACACAGAACCAGACAATGATACAAAGAGGAGAAAGATAATTGCACATACGACAGGAACAATTCTAGAGGAAGGAGAAACATGAGAAGAAAGCAAAGAAAAAGCAAATAGAAGAATTCCAAGTCTATAAGAGAACTAATATTATCCTTTTCTACCTGTCTCATCGTACCTCAGCTTGGTATCAGAGTTGCTTTTTGCAACACCAGCATTACTATATAGTTCACGAATCAAAAATCCAAAAATTCCTAGTTAGGTAAGTGTTGCCATATGTACTTCCTCTTAAGTTAGATAAGAGTTGTGCGTCAAAGATAATTCGCAGCGACAGGAGAAAGCATGAAGTTTCTTATAATCATGTCCTTTATAAAGGGGATCTGAATGGAACCATCACACATATTCTGAGCGTGAAAAAATAGATAGCCACAAATCGCAGCATGAATTAAAACATGGCACAGACAAAAATCTGACGACTAAAATAACCAAGACAAAATAGGAACGATCCGAAAGGAAAAAACGAGATCGGCACATAATACTAGGCAATAATCTCAAAAATAATTAGAAAATAATTCTAAATTCTATGGAGTAATAGGGAACAATCTGTAAGAGATTAAATTATTATCAGAATATATTCCTGAAATTGATAAAAAGGGGAGTAATTCTAACCTTCTATAGAGTTACTGTCTGTGACTGTGCGCGAGCATAACTCCGACTCCTACAAAATAATAAGACATATAGAAAAAAAGATTAATTAAATTTAAAACACTTTAATACAATAATAAAAATAACTTACCTCAATATCAGTATCATTGTCAAACTTTTGATCCTTTGAAATTGTAGAATCTAATAAGACAAAATAAATAACAAATATTTTAATGAAAAACAATAAAGAAATAGAAACAATTTCATTTGAAAACTATTTAATACCTTGAATTTCACTCCATAACCAATCTCGAGCACACATCAAAGCCTCAACAGTTTTAGAATGAAGTTTACTATAGTGAGCATTTAAAACTCTCCCACTAGTACTAAATGTTGATTCGGAAGCAACGGTTGTCACGAGAATGGCCAACACATCCTTAGCAATATCATGCAAAATGGGATATTTGATCCCATTTGTCTTCCACGAACATAAGATATCAAACTCACTTGTTCTTGGCAAAAGAGACTCTTCTAAATAATAATCCAAGTCTGACTTATGTTCAGTACTAGTATTAGAATCCATGAACATCTCAAATTTATCAGCATAACTACCACACTTAGGAAGTGGAGGCTTTAAAGAAGAAGATTGTGAATTTTTCACTTTCTGCGATTGTTTGGATTTCTTCTCATACTCTTCAACCATGTCACACAACTTTTTCTTTAGTTTTTCAATCTCATACGAAGACATATCACCATAAACAAGAGGATAATAGAATTGAACTGTCTTTATCTTGTACCTCGGATCTAAAATACTCCCAATTGCCAATAAACAATTCATTATGTCCCAATACTTTTCAAATTTTACTTTCATATTTGTTGCCATTGTTTTCACCAAATTATCATCCGAGAGAAGCCAATCACCAATTGCCAACTTAATATCGCAAATAGTTGAGAAGAGAAGATTTATAGTGGGATACTTGGTCCCCGAAAACAACTCTGTGGCATCAAAAAACATCTCCAATTTGGAAGAAATATCTCTCACTTTTGACCAATCTTCTTGTGTGGGAACTCGTTTATATAAAGTCTCACGTTGTTTCAAGCGAGCAAACACAACTTCATATTCCAATGCAATGTTAAGCATTAAATATATAGAGTTCCATCGTGTTTTACAATCAAGTTCTAATTTCTTTGTGCTTGGAACCTTCAATTGTCGAGCTATTTCAATAAATTTTTCATCTCTTTTTGGTGTTGCTGTCCAAAATGCAACACTATAACGAATTGTTTCAATGCTATCACTGATTAATTCTAGTCCATCCCTCACAACCAAATTCAAAATATGGGCACAACACCGCATGTGAAATAATTTTCCTTCTGATATAAGTGAACTCGGAGGAAGCTTGTCTAGAATAAGCTCAATCATAGCATCATTAGTTGTGCAATTATCAACGGTTAAAGTAGATAACTTACGATCCAAGTTCTAATCCAAGAGGCAATCAACAAGTGCATTTGCGAGGACCTCAGCAGTATGTGGACACGGCACATATATAAACCTAGTAGAAAAAGAAATATAATACATTGTAATGATAATAGTAATACTATTAATGGTAAATGCAAGTATAAAGTTAAAGAGAAAAAAATTTACCTGACAAGCCGACTTTGTAATTTCCATGAAACATCGATGAAGTGTGAAATGATGGCCATGAATCCTCTTTTTTGATTACTTGTCATCCACATATCAGTTGTCAAAGCAATCCGACTAGCATTTAAGTCTAATAATTTCATTATTTTATTTCTTTCATACTCAAATATCTTCATGATGTCTGTCTTGATTGTGTTCCAGGAAACAACTTTAAATATTGGTTGCAATGCATAAGAGTATCTTCTAAAGCTAACATGATCAACCATATTTGCAAGCTCTGCCCTTGCTTGATCTTGGTTGAAATGGTATGTCCCAAGCTGCGTTGTCCCATCATTAGATTTTGTTGGCTGCAATAGAGATTGTTGTATGATCTTCTGTTTTTTGTGCAAGCATGTTTTCATGTGGTCAAGTAAATGCTTGGTACCATTCTTAGTTTCACCACCTAAGGTCTTCTTACAATCATTGCAGACTGCTTTCCATTTTCCTTCAATTAATTTTTTCTCGAAATGATCCCATGCAATAGATCTAAATTTTCTTTTCTTTTCACCATTCGTACCAAAAATTTCAACATCTAAAGTGTTATTTAGAGTTGCTTCATTTGCCTCAATTGGAACACTCTCATTTTGCGAATGCGATTCAGTCGCTGCATGAACTTCACTTCCTATAGTTGGAGTAGTTAGCATAGCACCCTCAACCTCGTTATCATTAATTTCCATCTGAAAGGATATATCATAATATCAAAAAATCATGTTCTACTTATCCACATAATTCCTACATTAATAAAACAAGGTAATGTTATAGATGAGTTTTTTTTAGGAACATACTTTTAAAGAAAAGTCTTCTTAATATCCTTAATCATTATAAAAGCAGCACAATCTTAATCTATCAGAGAGTATATATCCTTAATTAATTGTCTTCTTTTATCATACAAGTAAAAGAGAAAAAAAGACATCACTAGTTCACTATCTCTGCCAGGTTTGTTTATATTCTTAACTGTGAAAGTGGTTGAGCTACTAAAATTTTGAATAAATAAAGTTTAGCATAACCATCAACATCATGTTTTTATGCCAAAGCAACATGGATTGATGATTTGATTAGCAATAGTGATTCCTCTAACATAGCAAAGTAATTAACTGCTTAATTTGTTGAAACATTCAGCAATGAGGCCTGGTTTCACCCTTGATCAAGATGGAAAGAAGGAAAATCTTTTGAAAGAGCATGCGCATCAAGGTGAGAACAACGATTCTAATGAGTAATGACTTTGACTAGCAAGTGTTGATGACAAAAACTTGAAGTATGGCTCACCTCACAGTCACTGACAACGGGAGCAAGTGTTGATGACATACAAGGATCGAAGGATGTGTACGCTGACGACGTCGACAGAAGACTAGAGCAAAGATCAAACTTGGACGGGAGGTAGGAAGCGATCAACGAACCAACGATTGACGGGGGCGGCGTCGGCGGAGATCGATGCGCGAAGGGTGAATGGCGAAGGGACGACGTCGACGAAGGGAGCAGCGTCAGCGAAGATTGATGTGAAGGGACGGCGTTTGCGAAGGGATGACATCAGCGAAGGGACGATGTCGGTGAAGGGATGGCGTCGGCGAAGGGAGCGGCCGGCGGTGTCGGGGAAGATGGATGCACGAAGGGACAGCGCCGAAATGTCGAATGGCGTACTGGAGTAGGGTTTCCTGTAACATGTTTAGGAAATAGGAATTAGAGTTTATTTTTATTTTTTATCTCACATTTATTTATTTATTTATTTATTTATTATTATTATTATTATTATTATTATTATTATTAAAACCGGGGCGGGTTCGGGGATGGGGATAACATACCCATACCCGCCTCGGTTTAATTTCGAGGATTTTAAAAATCCCCAAACCCGAACCCATACCCGAATTAACTCCCCAAACCCGCCCCCGTTTCGGGTTTTCCCCACGGGGCCCCAAACCCATGGGGAAAATTGCCACCCCTATTTTTCACCGGTATAGTCAAGCCATCAGCCTATCATTCTTAAGTCATATTTTTTGTTTCACCCCGGGTTATAGTGGAGTGATAGGGTATTCAGATTATCACCCAGATTGTAACGCCCCGGCCCAAGCGGGCCCCACCCGAACCGAACCGGGAACGCCACCAGAATTGCCCATCGGGTTGACTACTAGCTCCACAAACCACCGGAGGTCCTTTCAGCGAGCTTTGTCCTCACTCGCACGCACCCCGGAAAACTTCCCAGGAGGTCAACCATCCTCAGATTTCTCCAAGCCAAGCATGCTTAACTTTGGAGTTCTTAAGTTTGGACTTCCGAAAAGAAAGGTGCACCTTGGTGATATGGATAGTACCATCTAACCTTTTAAGCCATAGTTAACAAGAATCTCGGAACCAGGGTATTACAATCACCCCCACTTAAAGACACAACGCCCTCGTTGTGTAACCACGAATCACAGCACATACAAATCCCAGAATCTCCCTTGCTAGGTGGTGCCCTAGGTGCTCCTGCCACAGGCGCACTCACGGTCGCAAGGTCGCTCTGATACCATCTGTAAGATCGAAAAGAATTTAGATATCTCCACAATGGTATGATATTGTCCACTTTGGGCCTAGACCCTCATTGCTTTGCTCTTGGGCTCTTCCCAAAAGACCTCATTCCAATGGAGATATTTTTTCCCATGTGTTTTCAATGTGGGACTATGTTTGCAACCTTGCAACACCAACAATCCCCCCTCAAACAAAGGACCACATTGAAAACACATGTGAAAAGATATCTCCATTGGAATGAGGCCTTTTGGGAAGAGCCCAAGAGCAAAGCCATAAGGGTCTAGGCCCAAAGTGGACAATATCATACCATTGTGGAGATATCTAAATTCTTTTCGATCTTACAGATGGTATCAGAGCGACCTTGCGACCGTGAGTGCGCCTGTGGCAGGAGCACCTAGGGCACCACCTAGTGAGTGCTTGGCTTGGAGAAATCTGAGGATGGGTGACCTCCTGGGAAGTTTTCCAGGGTGCGTGCGAGTGAGGACAAAACTCGCTGAAAGGACCTCCGGTGGTCTGTGGAGCTAGTAGTCAACCCGATGGACAATTCTGGTGGCGTTCCCGATTCGGTTCGGGTGGGGCCCGCCTGGGCCGGGGCTTTTGAATCCTAGGACAATTTGGGCGTGATTGGAGGTTGTTCTGTGGTATTCTTGTTTTTGAGTTAGCGGTGAACGTGTGGTCTGATCTAGTAGGTGGAAGGGTGAACCCAATAAGGTTTTTTTTTTTTTTTTTTGTTCTTGGTATTGGCTCTTGAAAAGTAGTTGGGAATTTTGATAGATTTGGGTGATTCAAGGTTCATAGTTGGATTAGGGTTTTTCCCTAATTAAGTTGGGTTTCGGTTTAGCTAGTGTCATTTATGAAATTAGCTAAATTATACATTATGTTATTTGCAGGACGTTGATTGAAGACGGTTGACACGATCTACAGTTAAGGCGGATACTTCTTACCTTGATTCTCTAGTTCTACGAACTTAGTGCATGAGCTATTTTGGATAAGAATTGCTTTACCTTGACTCCACTCGAAATTTTTTCTATGCTTGAGACTTCCACTCAAAGCCTTTGAGTTACTCGTTTTTATATCCATACAGTCTCTTGTTGTTGTCCATGATCAGTAGCAGATATTAAATATCATATTGGTATGCTTTAACTGTTGTTTATTTATGTACTATATTGAGCATGCTGGCTGCATGTAGCATACCTGTTTCTGCCTATATATATATGATGACTGTTGCATTGTCCGCATCATGTCATTGCATGCATGTCGCATCCTCGCCCACTCGAGAGGGTGGTAGCTGGAGTTGATGTCGCTTGTCCTGTCGTGCCGCACTCGACCATTCGTGCGAGTGGTAGCTGGAGTACGAGCAGCAGGGACCCCATCGCAGATGTAGCTAGTTAGCTACTATGCAACTGTCCCCTCGGCACTCGTGTGGGTGGTAACTGGAGAGGTGTACAGTCTGTCACTGACCCGGCCTCTCGACCATACAGGGGTCATGGTGCAGAGAGGTGGGCGGGAGTGACCATCCGTGCATACGCTGTCGTTATTATATTTGTTTTGGCTGCTGCTGTCTATATATGCTGTTATTGCTTACTTACTGCTGTTGTTCGCATATGCTGAGATGCTTACTTGTGTGAGATATATTCTCATTGTAGATGTTTAGTCATTGGAAATTTGTATATATACCTTGCTTATTACCTCTGTAGTTATGAGCAGTACTGTAGCAGATTAGTATCAGCTCTGATACCATCTGTAACACCCCGGCCCAGGCGGGCCCCACCCGAACCGAACCGAGAACGCCACCAGAATTTCCCATCGGGTTGACTACTATCTCCACAGACCACCGGAGGTCCTTTCAGCGAGCTTTGTCCTCACTCGCACGCACCCTGGAAAACTTCCCAGGAGGTCACCCATCCTCAGATTTCTCCAAGCCAAGCATGCTTAACTTTGGAGTTCTTAAGTTTGGGCTTCCGAAAAGAAAGGTGCACCTTTGTGATATGGATAGTACCATCTAACCTTTTAAGCCATAGTTAACAAGAATCTCGGAACCAGGGTATTACACAGATATCTGCGGTTCGAATTCCAGTTATGATAAATTTACAAGAATTTTTCCTCCAAATGGGACACACAACTAAAGGATGCTAGACTCCTGGGCTGCCCGCTGCGAGCGCTTTCCGATTTACCCTAGTGGCCGGTGGAAAATATCCATGGGCCGGCCCGGTCACCCCGAGCTTGACTTACCTAGCTTGGTTAATTATTTTTTTAAGTCATATTTTTTTCTCCAACTACGATGTATTTGTAGAAACTTTTCCTCTAAATAGGAGGACGTAACCAAAAGATGTTGCGCTTCTGGACTGGCCACCGTATGCGCTTTCCGATTTACCCTGGTGGCCAGTGGGAAACTTTCGTAGAGCCGGACCAGTCACTCCAGGGATAGTCAATGAGGCTAACTGGGATTATTATTTTTTTAAGTTATATTTTTTTCGTTCTCTTATGACAGTGAAAGATATAGGGTGTTATCATATAAAGTCTTTATCTGAAACTTGACATATCCGAACATATCCTCCTTCATATCTTGGCCACTTGCACTAATGGTTAGTAGTCACCTATGATTTATCTCATCCGTGTTGGCTTAGGGACAGGTTGGCGGGGCGCCGGGAGCGCAGGTGTTGACCTAGGGATAGGTTGACGGGGGCGCAGGGGGCAAATGAATCACCTTTTGCCATATAAGTCATGTTTATTTTCCAATCCTTAGACGTGGCTCAGTGGTTAATGCATGAAAGTTTACATAATAGAGTTGAAACTTGATCCTCAGCAAAATGTTGAGAATTAAAAAGACCCTCCTATGCATTCACTATCTACAGTTCTCTGGTTTACCTTTTTTGTATTGGTCGTGAGACTAGTTGGTGTCATGTTTTTATATCTCCTCAAGATGATACGACAATTAAGATATGAGGTGTTATCACATTAGGTCATAGGATTGAACCTAAGGACGGGTTAATGGGAGCGCTGGGGACGAATGAATCGCCTGTTGCCATATTAAGTCATGTTTTTCTATTCAGGGTATGATTGAGTTGGTTAGTAGTAGACATAGTTATTATAATAAGATAAGAGTTTGAATCTCAATAAAATCAAGAAAAAAATATCCTCCCTGCAGTGATCAACTATAGATTCCCGATTTATTTTTTCATGAATAATCATGGGATCAACTGTATAGAGCATGATGATTTCTACCTTTAGCTACCATTAACTCACGTTTAGCATCAATAAAAATTAAATCAACCTAGTATCCTTAAGTTAACCATAAAAATTCATAGTTAATGTTCATATATCTCTTGTATTAAAATAAAATATGATATTGCTCATCTTAAACCCGGTCAATATCATGTGATAAATAGAGATATATCATAGAGAATAATTTACTATGACATAACAATCCTAGCCATCTATCCCTAATATCATCGTATTACAAGTTGTCCATCAAATTTACCATATTTAATATTTATATAATATTTAGATACATGATACAATGCAAATAACATTTTGAAAAATATTATCTTAATCTTATAAACAATCTACTATAACGGTGTATAAACATAATACTTCGAAGGTAGCAAGGTTTCAAACCTCCAAATCTGATATATGCATGTGAAGTCGATCTATATTATATTAGATAATTTGTTACCGGAGATAAAGAGAAAATTTAATTAAATTGAAATTATATAATATTAATTCTAATTTATTTATGACATGAGTAAATAATCTTAGTTTGTGGGCTTTAAATGTAACTATGTAAGTCGAGCTGTTAGTTGTCTGGAAGATGGCTACCCACTATCCAGTCTGAGTACAGGGTACAGACTCCTAAGTGTAGATTGTCGAGTGCAAATTTTTGAGTGGACGCCAAGTCAAGAGATGTCGAGCGGAGTCGGGAAGTCAAGTTGTCGATGTTAGAATATATACTAAAAGCCTAGTTTTTTTATAAACATTTATTTTGAAATAAGAATTATTTACTGGAGACAAAAGAGTCCGTCCCTTTCACCGCTGCAAACTAATGTTTGCTGCAAACGCCAGGGAGACGAAGGGGTGTCCTTTCCCCTTCGTCTTCCTCAACCTTCTTATTTAAGGTGCGTCCAAGCACAGATCCGAGAAAAAGGTGAACAACGAGCAAGCGATCGAGGTGATCAGAGGAGCAGCGGATGTGATCGTGTGAGAGCAAAGGGAGAACATCCGTAGGTTGGGATTTGGCTCGTGAACCTTAAAGCGCTTTCTGGTAGTACCGTGATTGTGCTTATGACAACGGCAATCTCTTCATCGATCGGCGTCTTCGGTTGCGGTTCTTCGGGAGATCACTGTGAGTGTTTATGGTTTCCGCATTGTTTTATGTTTGCTTAGTTTCGATTTTCATGCCATCTGGACTGACAATGGTATCAGAGCATGCATAGTTTTGAAAGCATGAAAATCGACGCGAAAAAAACTCGCGTTTTTCTTCTTCTGTCGCGAAGAAGATGATACTGTTCATCAATTGAATCGATTAACCAATCGATTCAATTGGATTGAATCGATTGAAATCGTATTCCAATCGATTCAAAATCACGAGTTGAACAGCGTTTTTGAAGAAGCACAGTGTTGAATCGATTCAACACTGTACATGAATCGATTCATTAATCGATTCGATTTAATTAAATCGATTGAAATTCAATCGATTTTAAAAAAAAAAGGAATGAACAGTAAAGCACAGTACATGTATTTTTTTTTTCCTCTACACGTGTATAAGTTGCTTACTTGTTATACACCACTTGCACGTTTAAAGTTTAATTAACATGCTAACAAAAAAATTTAATTAAATATTTTTATTAATTAATTAAATACATATAGAAATATATTATTAATTAATAAAGAAATATTTAATTAATTTATGGTTCAATTTACCAAAAATAGAACCAGACTAACTTGTCCAATCAAATCAGGTCTGGTTTAAATTATTAGTTGATTTAAGCAAACCATTTTAATTTAATAATGCCTAAAGCTGGTTCAAACTATTTATTGGTTTAACCAGTTCGGTTTATTATTGAATTAATTGGGATATTTTTTATTACAGAAGTTGAGCTGATCAAATATGACCGGATTAGTTCTGTTGTGTCAGATTTGATCAGAAACATTAGACTTGTTCTAATAAGTTACACTTAATCCAATGGGTAATTGGACGAATCAAACGAATCTGAGTTTGATCAATAAGTCTGAGATTGACTCAAATGAGCTTAAACGATAACATAACATAGGCCCAATTAGATTAGTTCTAATGAGGACAATAGATTAGGCTTAAGTTTCGGATTTCTGATCGACCAATCCAATGTGTCAGTCACATGAGACTCCCCAAAATAAGGAAATTTGTTTTTCTTAATTGCTTGTGTATACTGTATATTTTGTTCTATATGTGGGAATTGAATTTGACCGATTTTGTTACTGGTCAGTCGGTTTTGTACTGACATCATGATTTTCAATTCCAGATACAAAGAACGATATACATTATGACTGGTCGCTATGAACGACAACATGAGCTGTGGGAGGAGATCAAGAAGCTGGAATATGACCCGGATCATGGAGTCGGTAGGCTTATTGGTTGGCTCGATTGGTTGTTCTGGAATCTCGAGCAAGAAGGGTATCCAGTTCAGGAAACAGAAAGAAGATGGTATCTGGTTTATTTATTATCGAAACATCTAAGACAGATAGCATTCCAACTTTGGGATGAGTCTGAAGGGCACATCTCATACTCAGAGATGTGCAGACAGTTACTTCATTTGGAATGAGGTCCTGATGAATCTGAAGAGAATCCAGATCCCGAAAATATGGACCTCGAAGAATTTGAGGAGGATCTAGAAATGGATTCTGAAGATTTAGAGGAGGATCCAAATCCCGAAGAATCTGAAGATGATCCAGAAATGAACCTCGAAGAATTTGAAGAGGATCCAGAAATAGATCCTGAAGATTCAGAGGAGGATCCAGAGATGGATCCCGAGGAGGATCTAGAGATGTATCCAGAAGAATCAGAGGAAGATCCTCAAGAATGTGTAGAAGATCCAGAAATGGATCTGATGGATACATTTGAGGCTAATCCACCCATCATAGAATCCGGGATGAACGGGATGCAATTACCCACTGCTCTAGCATTTATCCTAGTGGGAGTAGTGCTAGCTTATCTAGTCTATTAGTGTTCTGTTTACTGTCGTTATGTACGAACAGTATTAGCTCATTTAGTTTTGAGTCATGTAATAATTTCTGTTGTTTTGTATGAACAGAATTAGATAATAAAAGTTATGTTGTATGTTAAATAACTTGGAAATGATTAGATCATTTCATGATATGATTAGTTCATATAAATATGATTCGTTCATATTAAATGATTCGTTCATTAAATGGGATGTATGCAATAAAAGTGATCAATGTTGATTAGATTAGAACATACAAATGATGAGTGGAAACAATGTTATCACTTGATTTTGTAAACTAATTCTAATTTACACTGAGTCAATGATTAATTGCACATATATGAATTACACTGAAATAATAAATAATTTGTTTATTTATGTAGATCATGGCAACTAAAAACAACATAGCTGAACTCAATAAGGGTGAGAAATTATATGGGGATAACTACAAAATCTGGCACCTCAAGATACAATATGTTCTTGAGGAACAAGAAGTTCTAGAGGTTGTAAACCAAATTATGGAGGAACCGGTTGAAGGTTCTTCAGCTCAGCACAGACGTGACCTTGATGCCTATAAGGCATGGAAAAGGAAGGACTCCATTGCTAAGGGCATATTGATTAGTTCAATCGTAAATGACCTAGTATTTGAATATGAGCCATTACCATCGGCTCATGCTGTCTGGGTAGCCCTTAGAGAGAAGTACAGTGGAGTCAGTTTGAGTAAGCTCCGTCAGCTAACTATCAAGTTTGATAGTTGTAAGAAGCGCTCGAATGTTACCATGACCCAACATCTCAGGGAGATGGGTAACATGATTCGAGAGCTTAAGACTGCTGGTTATACGTTGACCGATGAACAACAGGTTCAGGCAGTTATCCGTTCCCTTCTTGATTCTTAGGAAACGATGAAACAGAACCTGACCCATAGTGAGAGTATCAAGACTTTCACTGATGTCTCACGCCATGTGGAACTTGAGGCGGAGAGGATTGAATCTGCAAGGATTTCGGGTCAAGCTTTTGTAGCTGAAGGTTCTGGTTCAAAGAATAAGAACAAGTGGTTTAAGAAAGGAAAGGGAAAAGGAAAGGAGGCTAATGTTGTTGCTGCGAAAAACCAAATCAAGAAGAAAGGAAAGAAAAATGGACAAAAACCTAGGAGCAAGTTGACCTGCTTCAACTGTGGCAAGAAGGGCCATTTTGCTCGGGAATATGCTGAGCCTAAAAAGGTAGATCCATTTTTGTCTTCTTTCCACGAGCAATATGTTGCAAGTACAGTGTTGTTAGCTGATTCGTATCCTTTGTGGATTGTAGATTCAGGAGCAACAAATCACGTAGCTCGTGATCGAGCTACATATGTGGAGTACCGTCGGGTACCAGCTGGCAACAAATGGATATATGAAGGAAACAATGCAAGAATTGAAGTCAAAGGAATTGGCACTTGCAAGCTCAACCTACGTGGTGGAGGCACCTTGTTTCTACATGATGTCTTGTACGCTCCTGAGATTCGACGGAATCTGGTTTCCATTATTTGTCTTCTTGATTTAGGTTACAATGTAAATTTTTATAGCCGTTGTGTGGAACTTCGAATTAACTCTATGTTAATTGGATATGGTTATGTAACAAATGGTTTTATGGTTCTTGATGTAGAACCAAATAATAATAGTTGTTTTTCAAACATTGCTCTTACTAGTAATGCTGATGTTAATGATGAAATTTGACATGCTAGATTGGGACATATAGGACAAGAACGAATGAATAGATTAGCTAAGGAGGACCTATTAGGCACTCATGCTAAGATTAACTTGTCTATATGTGAGCATTGTCTTGCGGGAAAGACGACTAGCAAACTATTTGGTAAGGCTATTAGGGCTGAATCACCATTGCAATTAATTCATTCGGATATTTGTGGTCCAATGAATGTGAAGGCTAGAAATGAGAGTTCTTATTTCATTACATTTATCGATGACTTCACACGTTTTGGTCATGTATATTTGATTTCTCATAAATCTGAAGCATTAGATTGCTTTATTCGTTACTTGAACGAAGTTGAGAATCAATTAGAACGTAAGGTTAAAACCTTGCGCACTGACCGTGGAGGAGAATATTTGTCTAATCAGTTCAAGACAATGTGTAATGAGAAAGGGATTATTAGACAACTAACTATCCCTGGAACTCCACAGCAAAATGGGGTTGCTGAAAGAAGAAATAGGACTCTTCTTGAAATAGTTAGGTCTATGATGGCGCAGGCTAATTTACCAATCTCCTATTGGGGAGATACATTATTAGTTGTGACCTATATACTTAACAAAGTGCCTTCAAAGTCAGTTCCATCTATCCCACATGAACGTTGGACAGGCAAAAAGCTGGATTTGAGTAATCTGAGACCTTGGGGGTTAGCTGCATACGTTCATGATAAAACTCACGAATATGGAAAATTAGGACCCAGAGGTAAGAAGTGTATCTTTATAAGGTACTCTGAGACTTCTAAGGGTTATGTTTTTATTGGTGAGCGACAAGATGGAACCATCTCTGAAATAGAGTCAAGAGATGCTATTTTTCTAGAAACTGAGTTCCCAACACGAGGTGAAGTTGATAAGATAATTCCTCTATATGAGATAGAGGAGGAGGATAATGTTCCTTTATCAACGAATCAGGAGATGTCTGAATCTAGTCAACCGAGTGAGAGTAATTTGCCACTGAATGAGTCAGTTTCTCAACAGTCTAACCTTCGAAGAAGTAGTCATTAGATTATTCCTCGAAGAAGGTTTGATATTGAGAATGAGGCATTAATGGTTCTCCCAATTAACGATGAGGAACCTCGAACAGTTGAGGAAGCTTTGAGCAGCTCAGTTAGAAAAGAATGGAAAGTTACAATGGATGAAGAAATGGAGTCAATGAGAAAGAATCAAGTTTGGGATTTAGTCGATCTTCCTCCGGGCCGAAGGGTTATTGGGAATAAGTGGATTCTCAAAGTAAAGAGGAAAGTAGATGGATCGATTAATCGATACAAAGCTCGATTAGTTGCAAAAGGATATACCCAAATGGAGGGTATTGACTTTGAAGAGACATTCTCTCCAGTTGTAAAGTTTGTGTCAATACGTGTCATCCTAGCTATAGTAGCACACTATGACATGGAATTACATCAGATGGATGTAAAAACGGCTTTCCTTAATGGTAATCTTGACGAAAAAATCTATATGGTACAACCAGAAGGTTATGTTGCTGAAGGCCAAGAGAAAAGAGTATGTAGACTTCGGAAGTCTATATATGGGCTAAAGCAAGCGTCAAGACAATGGAACATAAGATTTAATGAAGTAATATTATCTTATGGCTTCGAAATGATCAATGAGGATCATTGTGTTTACCTAAGAAAGGAAAAAGGAAAGCTTGTCATTTTATCATTATATGTTGATGATATGCTAATAGCTGGAAGTGACATAAAGAGTGTGATAGAAGTCAAAAGTTGGCTTTCATCACAATTTGACATAATAGATATGGGAGAAGCAGAGTACATCTTAGGAGTGAAAATCGTTAGAGACCAATAAAAGAGGCTTTTGGGTTTGTCTCAAGAAGCTTATATCACTAAGATACTACAACACTTCAATATGTCAGATTACAACATTGAACAGACACCTATTGCGAAAGGTACTGTCTTAAGCAAAAGTATGTATCCCAAGACTCCTGAGGAAATAGCCAAAATGAAGAAAAAATCATATGTCAGTGCTATTGGTAGTTTGATGTACACTATGTTGTGTACTCGTCCCGATATAAGCTATGTTGTTGGCTTAGTTAGTCGTTTCCAGTCAAACCTAGGATCAAGACACTAGAAAGAGGTGAAGAGGATATTTAGATATCTTAAAGGAACAGCTGATTATTGCCTCTGTTTCCAAGGATCATATATGAGCCTAAGTGGCTACTCAGATGCAGATTGGGCAGGGGACTTTGATGACAAAAAATCCACATCTGGCTATGTCTTCTTGCTGAATGATGGCGCCATCTCATGGAACAACAAGAAGCAGGCTTGTGTAGCCTTGTCGACAATGGAAGCTGAGTATGTGGCTTGTGCAGCGGCTGTACAAGAGGTTGTCTGGCTAAGAAGGTTCCTAAAGCATCTGCAGATTGCTGAAGATAGTGGGAGTCATGTTACTGTGTACTGTGACAGTCAAGCTGCGATAGCTTTTTCCAAGGATCCCAAATATCACAGCAAAGGTAAGCATATAGAAATTAAATATAATTTTGTAAGGGATATTGTTGACAAGAAAAAGGTTATTCTTGAGTACATCCCTACACAGAATATGCTTGCTGATCCTTTTACTAAGCCATTGACTAAAGAGTCATTTCATGGGCATATGAAGTCTTTGGGACTTCGAAAAATGTAACAATTGTAAAGACATTTTGATGAATGAAAATTTTCTTGATCTATTCAGTGTATATGTCTTGGTTACATTCGAACAAAAAGTCTCGATAAGCATGTTGGCAGATTGGGATTGGTCCACTCACATGGACAATCATCTCTATTTGTTAAGTACGAATAGAGGTAAGACCGTTACTTATGGGACAGCTTATGTAGCTGTGAATAGAGACATACCCATAAGTTAAGGTCGCCTTGATATTTGTGTCAAGATGAGATCATTTGTGTAATGATTGGAGTAAATGCACCCACCATTTACTGAATCTGCTTGAGGCCATATTAGAATTCATATGTTGAATTCAGGATTAGACATTGGCAATGTCTAGATCGAAATCTGTACGATGTTAAATTTTGGGAAAAACATACGGTTTTTTTGGAAAAGAGAATAACATCATAGCATGTGATTCATACCACATGTGCTATGACGACAAGAAGGGTAGTAGGAGAATGGATCTCTGCTTCTCTATTATGTGAGACCCTTGAGATTATAAGTTAATCTCGATTTTACCCTAAGTGATTATTTAGCTGTCTACTTGAAGTTCTGATCAGTGTCTGCTACTTTAGCATGTTTCCTATTGGCTATGGATGATTCGGTCTATAAAGCATAACTAGGAAATCGACTGATTAGAATGAATGGATTCTAGCTAAAAAGGAAGATTAAGATTGATTTACATCTGTGACATTTATTTACTGGTACCAGTTATATTTTTAGTTCAGTACATAAAATGTAATTGTGAATAATTTGTTTGATTGGAGATGTTGAACATGCTCTTGACATATGGTCAATATGAGGGATTAGAGATGTTCATGATGATGTAAATAATCTAATCTGGGATAAAAGCAAGCCATTTATGTTTTTGATTCGTTCTATGGACATTTATGTCTCTAATTTGTTCTATGGAGCAACTAAGTAAGATGTGACAATCTTCTTAGCAATTGAATGCTCACTGTGCTTGCTGTCGCACGAACCATTTTCCCTAATGTATGGAATGGATATTCTTATTTGGTCTTTGTGACTAAATTTTGCTCTGGTCTTCGTGACTTGATCCTCATAAAGTCTATGTGACTTATTTAGTCTTTGAGACTAATTTCGCTCTGGTCTTCATGACTTGATCACCTTGTAGTCTATGTGACTGACATGGTCTATGTGACCATATGGATTGACTTGGATGAGTGGGAGATGTTGGACGTTTAGGCGTTACTGGAGATGAAAGGGTTCGTCCCTTTCACTGCTACAAACTGATGTTTGCTACAAACGCCAGGGAGACGAAGGGGTGTCCTTTCCCCTTCGTCTTCCTCAGCCTTCTTATTTAAGGTGCGTCCAAGCAAAGATCTGAGAAAAAGGTGAACAGTGAGCAAACGATCAAGGTGATCAGAGGAGCAACGGAGGTGATCGTGTGAGAGCAAAGGGAGAACATCCGTAGGTTGGGATTTGGCTCGTGAACCTTGAAGCGCTTTCCGGCAGTTCCTGATTGTGCTTCTGACAGCGGCAATCTCTTCATCGATCGGCGTCTTTGGTTGCGGTTCTTCGGGAGATCACTGTGAGTGTTTATGGTTTCCGCATTGTTTTATCTTTGCTTAGTTTCGATTTTCATGCCATCTGGACCGACGAGAATCACATTGGTCAAATATCTTCATTTATGTTAAATATAGTTGTTCATTTAATTTATATTGTAGATAACATGGTGCATGGTGTCACACAGAAGATCATGTTATCAGTTCCTTATAAATTATAAATAGTAGCTCACGACCAAAATGGATAGGGACAAACCATTGGAATGGTCGTAGTGATTTAGTATTAATTTATCTTGACTATAAAATTACACTAGTACACTCTGAATGTATTGAGCATGATCATTTGAGGTTGTTCTTTTTATACTGATTGCATAAAAGAACAGGACCTCTGTTATTATGGAAGTGCGTACTCTTAATCCCGAAATAATGACAAACACATATATTTAGTATTTATTTCTTTAATTTATCAATGGGTGAGATTTAGTTCATTAAATCAATAGGTCTGATAAGTTGGGAAATAATATTATTTATATGGTGTGTTGTTGATTATAGAAAGAAACTGTGTCCTAGTAATCTAGGTTGATGATGTCCCCTTAAGGAGCTCATAAGGATTATCATATAAATCCTGCAAGTGGACTTAGTCCGGCATAACAATAAAGTTGAGTGGTACTACTCTTGGAGCTAGATATTAATTAAGTGAGTTGTCAATAACTCATTTAATTAGTGGACATTTGATATCTTAAATACAGGGAGATTAACACATTCATGATAAAAAGAAACTCATAATGTAATTTGAGATTGGTACGGTAGTTCAATAATAACTCTTTAGTGGTATGAGTTATTATTGATGAACTTGAGTTAGGTGTTCAGGGCGAACACAAGAAGCTCAAGCTCATTGGGTGACCAAAACCAATTTCTCCTCTCAATCTCTGTTGTACCCTCTATAAAGCTTGTATCCCCCAAGTCCACTTCTTACCCAAGTAATGGGTCGGTCACATCCTTACTTGGAGCAAAGGGGGTCGACCAAGCATTAGCTTGGAGCCCAAGAGGTGGTCGGCCAAGCCATGCTTGGTGTCCAAGCATGGGGCCGACCACACCATTAGAACTAAAGAGAGATTTTATTTTTTGTTAAAATCTTTCCTTTTGTAGCCATTCATGAAGGGATTTAAAAGAGAAATTTTAATTTTAATATTTTCTTTTATAGTTATCCTCATGGTTTTAAAAAAAAGTTTTAAAATTTTAAAATCTTTCCTTTTATAGCTATCTACAAAAGATTAAAGACAGATTTTAATTTTGTTAAAATCTTTTCTTATTTGTATCTATAATGTTTAAAAGAGATATTTTAATTTTTGATAAAACTTTCCTTTTTTGTAACCATGATTTAAAAAGAGAAGTTTTAATTAATCTTTCCTTTTTGTAGTTGTCTACATGTTTTAAAAAAGAGAGATTAATTTTAAATTTTCCTTTATTGCCATGTACAATAGAAAATTTAGAAAAGAGAGATTTTAATTGTTGTTAAAATTTTCTTTTTAATGGGAGGCAACAAATAAAGAAGTTTTAATTATGTTTAAAACTTTCCCTTTTTACCATAACCAAGGTTTATAAAAGAGAAGGAGAGGGTGTCTCATGAGACATACAACCTAAGTCTTGCCCCCTCTCCTCTCTTCCTTGTGGTCGGCCCTCTCCCTTCATCTTCTTTCTTTGTTTTCTTTCCCATAAGGGCCGGCGACACCTTTCTTCTTGTCTCCTCTTTTGCTTCCTTAGGGACGGCGGCATCAAGGATTGGTAAATCCTTGTGGTCGGTTGCTTGGAAAGAAAGAAGAAGAAGAGGAGAAGCACTTGGTGGTCGGTTGCTTGGAGGAGAAGAAGAAGAAGGAAATTTCCTTTTTTGGCATCCCTTGGTGGCTCGAGAGTCTTGGAGGAGAAGAAGAGGTTCGGGTGGATTTCATCTTGGTAGATCGTCGCCCACAAGACGTTCAAGAGGAGAAGATGAATACAACAGAAGATCAAGAGGTCTTTTGTCTACAAAGAAAGGTACAACAAGTCTATTATCTCGTTGCGTACTAGTTTGTTTTCTTTGTGTGGATCCTAAAATACCAACACAAGAGACTATCATTTTTAGGTTTTCAATTTCGTGTTTCGATTTTGTGTTTCGATCTTGTGTTCTATTGAGGTCTCTTTAGTTACACCTAGGGTTATTGTAAGAAGTTAAATATACAATTTATTTGAAAGGCTTTGTCTAAGAAGTGGTGGATGATCCCATAACCAACAAGGCCTAGTGTCTCACCATGTTTAACCTGGAAGCCAATCTTTGAAATAGATATTTAATTAACTTCTGTAATATGGTTTAACTTCTGAAAAATACATAGGTTAAACTTGGAGTAAAAATGTTAAGTATCGTTTTCAATCCAACTTTAACTTCTGAAGAGCAACTTCGATTAATAATGTTAAGCATCGTTTACAATCCAAGTCTAACTTCAATAGAGCACATGGGTAGCTAGGTTAAGTTCTGTGCTTGTACAAATTTTTATACAGGGGAAACAGAACGGTGTTCCAAGTAGCAACCAACAGTCGAATCGCCGAGTCGGGAGATGCTGAGAGGAGTTGGGAAGCCGAGTCACTGATTTGGGAGACAAAGTTGCCAATCGAACAATGTCAAGACCTTCTTTCAAGTAGTTTTCTAGAAACAGATTCATCCACCTCTAGCAATGCTTCAAGGTTCTCTCAGGTAATATATTTCCTAGAATACAATGGCAGAACCATGCACAAGTTGTTTGTAGCGAACTGAGAATGCACCCAAGTGCTATCACGGATAATTCAGGCGAGCAGATGTACAATTAAGAGGAAAGAATTAGAGAATGAAGGTGGCGGAATTCTTTTGTTATTGCTTTCGCTTCTTTGTTTGCTCAAGATCTAGCCTCCTTATATAGGAGGGATCACCCTTGGTTGCAATAAATGACCGAGTTATGGTTATTCAATGCTGGGTCTAATGTCGATTATTATTAACGAAACATTACAAAATCGTCATTAATGAATTTAACGTCAGTCATTATTGTCAAGACGTTATAGAATCACCATTAATGGGTTTAATGTTTCCGTTATACTCTTGAGAAGATAGCAAAAAGAGATTCAGATGGCAAAATGTTGGTTCATTCACTTGGAAAAATTTTACCTCGACTAGTCCGGTATTAGGCATGCGTAGGTCGTGCTCGTCCACGAGTTGACTTAGTTTAGTGCAAATTTGAACTCTAGATTTACACCCCCTGCGCACTCACGCATGAGAGAGAGCCTCTCCCCATGCATATGTTCACAACAATCTATGCATGTGTCATAATCTAAACCAACAATAAAGTAAAGAGACTCCAAATGTGGGATTAAAAACTCATGCACAATAGAGTTTCTTCTTCTCCATCTCTTTATTCCATTCACATTTCAAACGATCCCCCACATGAATAAAAATAGGTATGTGATAGCATTTAGCAGTTGAGTCCAGTATAGGACAAGTAGGTTTTACCCTTTGAACCTTCCATTGTGAAGATCTTGTTTTCTTACTGGCTATCAATATACACGATGTCCTTGAATTGTTCTACCGTCTGTGTAAGCATTGACATATCTTACCTAGGACTCTCCCTGATATAGCTCAGTTCTCATGAGTGTGTTCATTTTTGTTACAAACATGTTTAGGTCTGTAAGAAACTCTAAGAATTGTACATCCAATTATCTTTGAAGTGCCATCACTTCTTTCTCACATAGGTGATCTCTTAAAAGTATTCAATATTACTCAACTGGATCATTAAAAATCGTGTGGTTAACCTTCATCCGTCATTGATCTATTGGATCATTGCCCAGAGTGAGCAACTTTATCGGTACAATTAGGTTATCTCTTTGAATCTAGCTATTGGGATCTCCAGTCTACATTGGTTGGGTTTCCATTGCACTAACATTTCTCATCGACATTAAGCCTATCCCTCGTAATGAACTTGCAACTAACTCTCTGTTTAACCATTTAATTAACAGATCTGCTAGGTTATCTTTTTGACTTCACATAGTCAATAGTGATAACTCTCGTTAAAAGTAGTTATCTAATGGTATTATATCTCAATGAATATGTCTAGACTTACTATTATACATATAGCTCTGTGCCCAACCAATTACTAATTGACTATCAACATGTATGTAAATTTTTGACACTGGTTTCGGCCATCTAGGAACATCTTTAAAATTATCATATTCATTCAACTTCTTTACCACATTTGTCAAGAGCTATAAATTCAAATTCCATCGTAGATCTGGTTATTATGGTTTGCTTAGAAGATTTCTATAAAATGGCTACACCTGCTAGAGTAAATACATACTCACTCGTAGACTTAGAGTCTTTTATGTCAAATATCCAGCTCGCATCGTTGTATCCTTATATCATAGTAGGATATCACGTATAATACAGTCCATATTCACGAGTATACCTTAAGTACCTCAATACTCCTATTATCCCTTTCAAATGCTCAACACTGATATTACTCGTATATCTACTCAGTTTACTTACTGTGTAGGTTAAGTCTTGTTGTGTATAATTTGTTGGTGCAATCGACCTCCAAGATTTTAATGTCCGACAAATATGTTTAATTGAGCTTGATCATGGGAAGTCCTAGTCATGGCTAGGCAAGGGTGGGAAGTCAAGCAAATGACTAGTCCTAACTGCAGTTATACAAGGGAAGTCCTAGTTGCAGGCTAGGCAAGGGAAATCTCGGTATATCATGGAAACCAGGTGAATTCGATAGGTCTGGAGGACCTGATCCCTGGGTAGCCGAATACTGAGTCCTGGTGAGTGAAGCCAGGTGGAGAAAACCCTAAGGGATGGTAACCTTAGGTTCTGGTGAGTGAAGCCAGATGGTGAAAATCCAAGGGGGAGATAACCTTAGGTAACAAGAAGTCTTAGAGGAGTGAACTCCAAGCAAGGTTGATCAGATGGTTTCCGGTCGACCGGACCAGCGGATCTTGGTGATTCTAAGTTTAGTTTTACCATAGCATTCTGTATTACTATTATTGCTGCTAGCTAATGTAGTATTACAGGAAAGGTCTTAGTGAATCAGGTGATCAGACACTGAGCAGAGAAAATCCAAACAAGCCTGGAGAACCAATGTTTGGCAGGTAAGCTAAGGTAAGCAACTGGAGGAGCACAGTGAGGTCGTGTTCCTAAAAGGAACAACCTAAGGTTACTAATTCAACTGAAAAAATCGAGAAGGTTTCCAAGTTAAGATCAAGATAGTTGAATTGTCTATTATTATTATTATTCATGTATTTATTATTAATATGCTAATATTTGTTTTGTAGGATTATTATCTAACACTGTTTTGCAGGTTCGGCCTGATCGGTCGATTGAACCAGATGATCGATCGATCGAACAAGACCAATTCAGAGCAGATATTTGTTCAGACCAAAATAGAGCAGGGGTCAATCAAAGCTTTATCGGTCGATCGAACAAGATGATCAGTCGACTAAACCCTAATGACTCAGCACAGTTCAAATCAAGCAGAAGAAAAGAAGGAAAGCTTGCTGATCGGTCGACCGAACACATGGATCGGTCGACCGAACGATCATCACATTAAAGGTGCAATAAGTGCGAATCTCAGCAAATCTCGACGAATAGGGAAGGATCCTGTTTGGTTGACCAAAATGAAGGATCGGTCGACTGAACCCTTAATGGTCATTAAATGTCGAAGATCGAATCAGCATCAAATCTCAGCGAAGATGGAAGGGAGTTGATTCGGTCGACCAAACCTGGGGATCGGTCGACCGAACATCGACAGTTCTTATAAAAGAGAGCTCGAGTTCGAGGTTGGGGAATTGATTCTGGTTGACTCGAAGATCATCTCTGTGAAAGCTACTCGTGTTACTGCTACTACTACTCACAAGCAACTACATCATTTAAGTGTCGACCGAGCTTCAACTTTGACATACTGTCGATATATTTTTATTATTGCTTGTATTGTACTTAACTCAAGTAAGATAGTAGGTTGTTACTATCTTACTCATTTTCTTGTACGCACTACTTCTTTTCGAGGTTTTCGTGTCACGCCCCGGAGGAGTCCCTGTCCGAAGAAATTTCGACAGCATCTCCCCTGTACGGCGGACAATCTGAAACTTTCTACATCTCCATATACCTCAGCCACATGCGGCTGGAATAATAACAGAAATAAAATACAACACACAGACATTCCACGAAGTTTAATAAGCAATGATAAGAAGACTCAAAATCCACCCTACTCAACTACACTCATAAAGCACAAATCCGACAAACTCACCTCTTCTGCCGTCTAGGCAGGTATGTAGCAAGACACATCCAAAAACCAAAAAAAAAAACATCGACACATAAAATTCATACCAGATCCATAGTATCAAAAATCCATAATATCAAAAACAGAATAAGTCTTAACATAGACTAATAAAGAAGAAAACCAAAAGATTACTAAGCCCACGTGGTCAGCAGGGGACTAGCGACTGGAACTCTCTCCTGACAGCATCAACCTGAAAAATAACAACAATGGAAGCGGGGTGAGTCCAACACTCAGCAGGTACAACTGATATACAAAGTAGGGAAATAACACCTAGCACTAATCATGCATACAGTCTCCTGATATAAGAAAGATAAAAATGCATCTGAAGTAAACAGGAGAGAAACTATACTAACCAGGACCTGGGTATAAGGACAAACAGTCCGAGTGATATGGAAATCCTGTATGCATGTCAAACATAGGTATCCAAACAATATGCAGCATATAAATGCAGCAAACACAAACACAAGCAATAAATGCATCATGTATATGATACTAATGATGCGTCCTGGTCACCCCTGACGTCAGTCGATCATCTCACACACAATAGTGAGGTCGAGTGGGTAGGGCTGTGACAACCGTGCACTCTGTCGTCACTACTCCTGATGAGTGACCGAGTGGACGGGATCCTCCTACCCCAAATCATAAATGGGGGAGCGCAATGCTCTCAACTCCCGGTACACGATGACGGGGAGGAATCCCTGCTGGCTAACACATTGCATCACGCTACCCATGAGCGGACCAACGGAGCCAAACAAAGTCCCTGCTGCAACACACACTGCCTGAATCGACCACTAACCCATGAGTGGTGGTGTGTGCAGATCCATGTAACTGGCGATGTGCTCAACAATAATGGAGCGGACTATCGCACAGCATGCAATCATGCAAATGGTGCATGGCACTAACCACAAAATATCCTGAGCTAAACCATGTATATATATAGAAAGTGCACCATAAGTCAATGAATGAAAACAACGGTACACAGATCAGATAAGGTATATAATCTAGGTCCTGAACATGGTGAAGCATGGTATATCACTACCCCTACAAGCATGTATAAACAGGTAAAGTATACATGAGATGCAAACCAAGTAATCAATCAAGCATGTAACAAGTTTTTGGGTAGTGATTAACCGAAACAGAATGAGGAACATAATTAATGCAATTTGTTAAATTCACTACTATGTATATCAAACGACATAAAGTCAAAAGTACCCGCCTCCAATAGGAATGTCCAAATCCGACATCGAGATACTCGTCTCGCGTCAAAGTCCTGTATCAACATGATATACGGATTTAGCTAATTACATATAAATTAATTAGCTAAATCATATCCCCGAGAAACTAACGTAAATCCAAATCCAATTATATATGTATCAATTCATACCTAATTCAAATACAAACATAACCCTAGTTCAAATCTACACATGATCATGTACCAATTCCCTGTTCCTTACCTCTATCTCAGCTACTATAATTACTGAAATCAGAAAAGCTACTAGATGAAGTGGCTGTCGTAACCAAGGTAAGCTGCTGCTGGAGCCAAAGAAAATTCACAGAACACAATCCTACTGAAATCCTTCCCTATTCAATCGGATCAAGTAATGAATCAAGCAAGAAGATTATCCTAAGGAGGAAGAATTCATCAAAGTCCCTGAATCCACATAATTACCAATGTTACCTCAATAGATTGCTTCCAGAAAGGTCTCCCGATCCGATCTAATCCGCGAAGCAGCGTACCAGGGTTAACAAGAATGAAGAAAGGATCCAAGACCTGACCTAGGATTGCCGACAATCAAAGAGGAAGAGTAAGAACCGAGGAAGAAGACACAATCTAGGGCACCAATCATAGATCATAAAAGAGGAAGGATAGGTAGCTTACCCTCGAAGTCCTAATTGTCCCTTCCACGCCGGCGATCTAGGGCACAGCAAGAACAACAACACCCCTACTCCGGCGTCGGCACTGCTCCGTGCGGGGGAGAGGGCGATCGACGCGAAGATCAGAGGGGAAGGAAGGTAGAGGCTTCTGGTGGTCGGCGCTAGGGCTCGGCTGTGGCCGGCAGATTGGGGTTGGCGTCGCGCGAGGGAGATGAGGAGAAGAAGAAGGCTTCGGGTGTGCGGCTCGGGAAGAAGAAAATGAAGGAGAAGGTGGAGGAAACCGCCGTGCGGTTAGGGCTCGGGTTCGCACGGGGAAGAAGGTTCGGGCGTCGGGTGAGAGCACAGCACGAGGAAGGAAAAGAAATAGAAATAAGAAAAATAAAATAAAACTTTTCCTCACTTAAATGGGGTAGCCTAAACAGGCTTTCCCGGGACCCCGTTTAATCCCCGTAAACTCGTCCATACGAGCTCCGAAAAATTTCCAAAAAATTTCCAAAAATTCTAGAAAATTTCCTTATTAATATTCGCCTATTTTCGGTATTTTACATTTAGGAAAGAAGAGTTTTAGTGATTTGCCCATCGGCGTGATCAAGGATCGCGGGCCTTGGAGTAGAAGTCGACCTAGGCTCCGAACCAAGTAACCGAACTTGTTCTCTACTTTTCCGGTGCACGACTTTGTTTTAAACAAGTAAAAAAAAAGTTTTTAAAGCGCAATATTCACCCCCCCTCTATCGCACTCATTCGATCCTACATAATTCATAAGGTACATCAAACTTCTAATTACTCTCAATACTCTATTAGAGAGATACTTTCTCCTTAATTCTTTGATAGATGTTAACTCGTATCTATCGGCATTCATGCCAATACAATATCACTCTCGGTGAGTTTCTCAATAACTTGTCCACATAATGGAACTGACTAAGTACAAGTCCTTATGTTGGTTTAAGAATTTTGATTCCTAGAATCACATCAGCTAGGCATATATCTTTCATGTCAAATCTTGAGTTAAACATATTCTTAGTGAATTTGATTATCTTATTATTATTCTCAATGGTAAGTATGTCATCTACATATAGGCATAAAATAATATAGACATTTTCTATGACTTTCATGTAGACATATTTATTACATTCATTAATTTTAAATCCACATTCCTTCATGTCATTGTTAAATTTCTCGTGTCGCTGCTTTAGTATTTGTTTAAAGTTATATAATGACTTCACAAATTTACAAACCTTATTTTTCGGTCCTAGCACAGAAAACCCTTTAAGTTGTTCCATGTAAATTTCTCTTCTAAATCCTCGTTTAAAGAGGTTATTTTTATATTCATCTGATATATTTCTACTTTCCATAGAGCGACAATAGCCAACAAAACTCTAATGGAAGTTATTTTCGACACCAAAGAATATGTATCAAAGTAATCAATGTCTTCTTATTGTCGGTATCCTTTAATTATCAATCTAGCCTTGTACTTATCAATCGTGTCATCTGATTTCATTTTCTTCTTTAAGATCCACTTGTAAGATAATGGTTTACTTCCCGAAGGAAGATCTACAAGTTCTTAAGTGTATTTTTTTAAGATAAAGTTTATCTCAGATGTAATTGCTGTTGGAACCCCAAGGTATTTTGATGTGATCAAACAAGTTAAGTTAGGTCCTGTTTTGTCTAACCCTTATGTCTAAGTGTGCAGGAGCTTAGGAACACAGGAAGTCGAGCGGAAGATGCGGCTAGCGAGAAGGACGGCACCGGAAAGAGCCGACGGGCTCAGTGCGTCCGAGGGACGAGGTGACCGCGGGGAGAGTACACCGGTGGACGAGAAGAACGTACGCGACGTTCGAGGGACGAGAAATCGGGAAGGAAGGTTGTTCGAGGAGAAGGCCAGAACTTGGGTTCGGGTGAGCCCTATTCTGGATGGCCGAGATCACCCAAGCTAGTGGAACTGGAGCGAAAGACCCGGGCCGAGACAAGCTGAACCGGAGCAGAGGTCCCGGACAGAGAAAAGTCAACTTTGTTGACTTTCCTGGTTCGGGCGCCTGGACCCGGATTTTGACCAGGATCACGTCAAACGCAATCTGATCGTTGGGGGATAAAATTTTATCCCCCCAGGGCGCCCGGAACCCCTTCGGGGTGCCCTGACTAGTGCTATAAATATAACATTGATCTGCACAGTTAAATCATCTCACTTGTAATCAGTTTTCTCTGTGCTTTCATTTCTATTCTTTTTATTTGTGATGTCAACGCTGTAAAGAGGCTACTCCGCCCAAAGGAGATCATCAGATAATGCGCTTACTTTCCTTGGATTAGTAATCCCCTGATTGCAAACCAAGTAAACCTCTGTGTTTGATTTGCATTTTATTAGTCTCTTTATTTTGATTACAAGTTCTTTTAAATTAGTTGAATATCCGAGAAAGGTTTGTGGTTTATTTTGTTTAGGGCAATTCACCCCTCCCCTCTTGCCGGCCTCCAAAGAAACCAACAAGTGGTATCAGAGTAAGGCGCTTCAGGAGGACTAACCATCGATCGAAGCAACGAGATGACCGGACCAAGCATCATTCCACCAAAATTTGAGGGGGACTTCACAGACTGGAAGCGTCGTATGGAGGTATTCCTAAAAATTGATTTCGAAATTCGGTTTATTATGAACTATGGTTTTGTAGCTCCGACGAATCAAGATGGAGAAGAAAAAGAGGAGAGCCTTTGGACAAAGAAGGAACAGAATGAGTCTGTAGCAAACAGCCGTGCGGAATATCACCTGCTGAGCGTGTTGCTGCCTCAAGAGGTCAACCGCATCGGAAGCTATTCATCTGCTAAAGAACTCTGGGAGAAGTTCCTAGAACTCCACGAAGGCACGCCCGAAGCGAAGCTTGCTAGAAGAGACATCCTCCGGAACAAGCTGATGAACATCCGTCTGGAAAAAGGTGAAAAGACAGCCAATCTACACGCGAAGGTAAAAGAACTGATTACTGGTATCGAGAACCTCGGAGAAACGATAACAAATCGGGATACCATATGCTACGCACTCAACGCGTTTCCCAGAACTTCAGAATGTACATTAATCGTTGATGCCTATTATATTTTGAAAGACCTGGAGGTAAGTACATTAGAAGAATTGTTCTCCACTCTTGAATTATATGAAACTAGGTGTGCAGGAACAACAAAGGAATAAAGCCAGATGATCGCACTAAACGCAATCAAAAGGGATGAACCCGAGTCAGACTCAGAAGAGGATCAGGAAGCATACATGGTAAGAAACTTTAAAAAGTTTTTTAGATCTAATAAATTTAAAGAAATGCAGAATAAAAAGAATCCAAGAAATAGAAGAAGGATGCGTTGCTACCAGTGTCAAAAGGAAGGACACCTAAAAGAGGATTGCCCAGAACTAAAGAAGGACAAAAGCAAGATTCCCAAGAAGCACAAGAACCTAAAAGCTACTTGGGACGACACTTCATCATTTGAGTCCGAGATTCAAGAATATGTCGGGCTAGCGCTGATGGCAAGCTACGAAGGGTAAAACACATCAGAACCCAGCATCGATGAAGGGGGAGCGACCTCAGATGAAAGCAGCGAATTAAGCAGGGGGAGATTCAAGCTTCAAGTCTGATATGGTAAGTGAGGTATGCCTCTTACCTCCTGATCAACTTTACTTTGGAATTAAGTCTATGGCAAAATCCATGTATAAATTAGAAAATAAAAATACCAAATTAGAAAATGAAATTGTAGAAACAAAAAGAATTTTAGCAAAATCATGTCTTATAAAGGATTTTGATAAATTGAAAATTGAAAATGAAAAACTAAAAGAAGAAATAGAAAGATTGAAAAAGGCTAATGGTTCAAATATTTCTACTTTTAGAAATTATAAAGGTTTAAATTGGTATTATAGATTTCATCAAAGTCAAATTAGAAAAATATCAAAGGCCTATGTACCTAGAAAATATTTAATTAACCCTGTAGGAAGAAACCTCTATTGGGTTCCAAAAACTTGTTTAATTTAAAATTAAAATTAGACTTAGCATTTTCAGCAAGGAAATTAAACAACTAATTTCTTTATGCCGCTTTGTCTAGAAAGTGATTGTTGCTCCAATAACCAAGAAGGCTTAGTGCCTCGCCGCTGCCTGGAAGCCAAGTATCGAAATGAAAAGTTTAATTGACTAACTGAAAAAGCATTAATTTAAATTACTTAATGCTTTAAAAGAGTTATTCAATGTGTTTTAGAAAATTTTAAAAAAAAATATTCATATTTACAAAAACTTAGAAAACTATTTATAAATTTTTTTTAGAAATTTTTCTTTGCCTTAGATTTTTTTTTTTAAAAAAGGAAATGTTGAAATTTTAAAAAATTTAAAATTGACTTAGAAATTTTTTTTTGAAAATTGCCTTAAAATTTTTTTTACTTATGGAATTTTTTTTTTAAAGGAAATGTTAAAATAAGTTTCAAACTTAAATTTTAGAAATTCTTTTTAACACTTATGAATTTTTTTTTTGAAAGATGTTTTACTTAAAAAAATTTTATGAAATTTTTTTTTTGAAAGAAAATTATGAAGATTCTCTTTACTTAGACATTTTTGTAAAAACTTTTGAAAAAATTCTTAAATTAATAAAAAGAATTTTGGACTTATTTGCAATTTAAAAAGAGTGTTTCGAAAGAATTTTTTTTAGAATTTACCTTAGACTTGTTAAAAGGAACTCCATTTTTTATGTGATCAAAGGGGGAGAAGAATGTTAAGTCTAGATAGAAGAATGTTAAGTCTAGGGGAGACATTATTGCAACAATTGCCTCTTTTCCAGTGAGGTTCATCAGAAGAACTTATTATTTTTGAGTAATTTTAGGACTCACTTTCCAATATGAAAATGATAAAATCCGTTCCATAGAATTTTTTCACCTGAGTTATTTTACTTTGTTTGAGCTCAAGCTCAACTAGTTCATCATCTCCTTCTTCCTCTTGTGTTTCTAATGCCCATTTTGAGGGACTTGCTTCCTCTCGGGTCTTATACCGAAATACATGCTCAAAGAACGATGCATTTCTCAATTTTATTATCGAGTTTTTGTATATAATCGATATTTGTTACTCATACACTAAAAATTGATATGAATTGTTGTTGTGTGCATATCTAATAAATATGCAATTAATAATTTTTGATCTTATCCTAATCCTTTCAAATTAAGCACCAAAACTTTGGCAAGATACCCCCACATTCATAAATATTTATAAAACAGTTGTCTTCCATTCCACAACTCATAAGAATTCTAATATATTTTCTTTCGGGGCACCTTATTTAAAAAGTAATTATCTATTAACACAGCTTCCCCTCATATGAACTCTGGCAGTCCATAGCTCAATAGAAGAGAATTCATCATTTACTTAAGAGTGTGATTATTTTGCTTAACAATTTCATTTTGTTGAGGAGTATAAGGAGCTATTATTTCATGTCTAATCCTATGTTCATCACACAACTCAGTGAATAGCGATACATATTCAATGCCTCAGTCACTTCGAACTACATTAATCTTCTTATTAATTAAAATAGTTTTCTACCTCATTCTTATAGAGATCAAATTTCTCTATAACTTCATCCTTTTTTCCTTTTTTTTTAAAAAATACATATAATAATATTTTGTGTTATCATCTATAAAAGTGATTAAATACTTATTACCACCACATGTCAGTGTACCTTTTAGGTCGCACACATCAAAGTGAATTAAGTCGAGTGATTCATTGCTTCTTTTAATATGTTGAAAGGACGACTTTGTCATTTTTGCTTCAATATAAATTTCACACTTATATTTCGGGTCAAGGTGAAATGTTGGTATACTTTACATGTTAATTAATATATGCAATACATCGTAGTTAACATTTCCTAGTCTACTATACCACAAACATGAAAATTTAAGCGTATAAATGAAATAGTTTGCAGTTTTAATAACTTTAAGGGTGCGTTTGGTTCAAGTTATTATGTATAACCTTAGTTATGTGATTATCAGGTAATCACATAGCCAAAGTTATGGGGAATAAAACATAACCAAATATTGTTTTGTTCAATCTAGGTAATGCAACACAAACTTGTTTGTTTGAAGGTTTTAATGAATAACTTAGTTTAATATTTTACTATATTACCCTTAGTTACAAAACCAACTATACATATTATTATTATTATTATTATTATTATTATTATTATTATTATTATTATTATTATTTAAACTCTACTATATTTTACTATATTTTCACGAGTTTCTTTATTTTTTATATATTTTTTATATTTTTTGTTTTGTTTTTTTTATTTTTCATTTTTTTTACATATTTTAAGTTTTTTTTTTTTTTATTTTTTTAAATTTTTCTATGTTTTTTATATTTTTCTATTTTTTATTTTTTTAATGTTTTTTTTAACATTTTTATTATTTTAAATTATTTTAAAAATTTTTACATTTTTTCTATTTTTTATGTTTTTTTCTCATTTTTTATGTTTTTTCTATTTTTAATGTTTTTTTTATTTGTTTAAAATTTCTTTTTCCAATTTTTTTTTATGATTTTTATTTTTATTTTTTTACGTTTTTTTTATATTTTTCATTTTTTTCTTTACATTTTTCTTTTTTGTCACATTTTTCTCTTATCCGAGGGTATTTTGGGTAAAAAAACCCGGAATCAAGAAAAACCTCAATTTTTCAAGGTTTTCCGATTCTTGGTTGCATGGCTCTTTTGCTGACGTGTCGGACATAGAACATTACTTGGGAATCATCGATTACCTAAACCAAACAGGGTTTTTGTTGATAACCTTGGATGAATAACCAAGGTTATCAAGAATAACCTCCAACCAAACACACCCTAAGCGTAATCGCCATTACACTGAGCTTAAACAGCTCATCAATTACATAACCCTTTCCTAAAAATATTCTATTTTTTAGACATAATAACTCTATCTGACTTAAAAATAATACAGAAGTCATGTTTGTTTAACAATGATCTGAATACTAGATTCTTCTGAATCTCTAGAACATATAAAACATTATTGAGAGTTAACTCCTTGCATGATATCAGCTTCAGTACCACTTTTCCTTAGCCTATGATGATTGAGGTTGTTGAGTTCCCCATGAACAGTTTCTCTCCATCTTTGATTTCTTCAAAATTGTGAAGCAGCTCCTTGTTGCAGCAAATATGTTTGGTGGCACCGGTATCTATCCATAATTGTTGCAGGTTTGAACCCACCAGTTCAGAGACCACGACGCAGAGGTCATCTATTTCTGGTCCCTCATTCAGATTGACCTCCTACTTCTATATTCTGAAGATTTGTGAATGACTCTGTCACATGAAAGCATTTTCCAGAGAATTTCTTCTTGCTTATGCCTCCTCTAGGTCTCATCTTAGAAAACTTGGAATTCTTCCGCTTCAAGTTTTGACCGTGCTCAACCACGTTGGTTTTTATAGTAGCTTAAGAAAACAACTTTCTCTCGGAACTCTTGTTGTCTTCCTTAATTCGAAGTCTAACAATAAGTTCTTCCATGTTCATCTCCTTCCACTTGTACTTCATGTAGTTCTTGAAGTCCTTTTAACCGGGAGGCAGCTTCTCAATAATTGTTGCTACCTGGAAGCTCTTGGACTTAGTTGATTACCGTCTTAGAGTCAACCATCTTCTAGTTCAAGAATCGACCTATGATGAATTTTTTAGCCCCTGCATCCTCCATCTTGTACTTCTTGTCCAAGGACTCTCATAGCTCCTTAGTCATTCTTTTCATGCTATACACAACATACAGTGAGTCGGCAAGGTTGTTAAGGATGTAGTTTCAGCATAGGTATTCGGATTGAGTCTGTGTCTTTACTATTAGACTTTGAGGGATGTCCTAAAACAATGGTCTTACGATTTTTACTTAATATAGATTCACTATTTGAGTGTGTATTATATGTTTGATTGTCTTAAACTCATTTATTACATGTTCGTAATATAATTCATAGCATGAGAGAAATTATGGTTGGATCACAACTAGTGATTATCTCTACATGTACAATTATGAACGTATTAGAATTTCCATAGTCGTCGAATTGATACATTCTAACATCATCAATTCTATAAGACTAGCACGGGTTATACTCCTTGGTTCATCAAGCAACTATTTTCTCACTGGATGGAGACATTGAGATGTCGAAAGTTAAACGTGGATGCTAGTTATGGTAACTAGTTCATTGAAGTGACTCACTGTAAGACTTCATATGATTATCTATATATATTGATATGTCTGTGAAGCTCCTACTGTAACTCGAGTGCAAGTTTCTTTTGACTTGAGGTATACAAGTCATTTTGATCATGAAGGATTATACTTTGACATCTTAAGTAAGCACCTCATTGAGGTGTGAACCCGGGATGACTGGGTATAAGTCGAAATGCCCGAAGATGTTTGAATAGCCCATAGAGGATTCACCACTCTTTGCGAGGAAACGTATATACCCTATGGTCACTCATTAGGATTATTACTTAAGTCTTTGGCCAAAACATCAAATGTTAAGAGTGCGAAACTCTTAGACACATGTATGAGTAATTTGAATCCGTAGAACAAGAAAGTATTACTTGGGATAGGTGTGACGTAGTTAGTCTAATGAGGACAGACACATAGACCATGTCCTAAACCAAGTGGGTATAAGACTGTTGGTTGCTACTCGGAAAGCCTAGAGGTTCCACTGTACAAAAATTTTGTACAAAGGTCTGAACCTTTTCCTAGCTACCATGTGTTCTTTTAAATTAAATTTTGGATCGCCTGCGGAACTTAACACGTTTGATCCAAAACTTAATCTATTTGTTCTTTTAGGTTTTGACTTGGATCTCCTGCGGAACTTAACACGTTCGACCCAAATCACCTTAAGTTATTAATTCCATTAAATATTAATTTCCATAATTGGTTCCCAGTACTGATGTGGCGAGGCACATGGCCTTCTTGGATATGGGAGCAACCACCACCGACTAGACAAAACCTTTTATAGAAATCTAATATTTAATTTCCTAAAATAACTTTAGGTTAACCGAAAAGAACAATCAAATCACAAGGAAAAATAAAACAAAAGAACACAACTTCGAAAAACATATTCGAAATACTAGAATCGTAAGCCTCTTGTATTTGGTATTATTTCCAAAAATAACTAGTATGATGCGGAAAGAAAAATACTAGTTATACCTTTTAGAAAGACCTCTTGATCTTCTACGTATTCCTCTTCTAACCTCGGACGTTGTGTGGGCAACGATCTTCCGAGATGAGAATCCACCAAAGCACCTTCTTCTCCTTTCTTCAAGTTTCGCTAAGCACAAAGCTTCCAAAAGATGAAGATCTTTTCCACCAACCAAGCTCCAAGGGATACAAGCTTTCTCTCCTTCTTCTTCTTCTTCTCCAAGTAGTATCCGCCACCACAAGAGCTCCAAGCAAATAGAGAAGGTTCGGCCACCACCAAGAGGAAGAGAGGAAGAGAGGTTGGCCGACCACACCAAGGAAAAGAGGGAGAGAAATAATAGAGGTTGTTCACCATGAAGCCTTCTCTACCCCTCTTTTATAATCCTTGGTCTTGGAAAATAAGGAAATTTAATTAAAACTTCCTTAATTCTTTTGCCATGAAAAGGAAAAATTTATTTAATTAAAAACAATTTTCCTTTTCTCAATTTACATGGCTCCACATTAAAGTTACAAACAAGGAGAGTTTTAATTAATTAAAACTTCCTAATTTGTCTCTAGAAATTTATAAAATTTCTCCAATAATTTAATCCTTCATGATTGGTTTATAAAAGGAAATTTAATAAATTAAAATCTTTCTTTTAAACATGTGGATAAAAGAAAGTTATCTCTAAAATTAAAATCTCTTTTAATCTACAAATAAGGAAAGATATCAAATCTTTTCTCAATCTTTGTAGAAACTAATAAAAGAGAATTATTAATTTTAAACTTTCTTTTAAATCATGAACATGGTTAAAAGGAAAGTTTTCTTAAAATTTAAAATCCTCCTTTAATCAACAAATAAGGAAAGATTTCAAATTTTAAACTCTCTTTAAACATGTAGATGATTTACAAATAAGGAAAGTTTTACCAAAAATTAAAACCATCCTTTTATACTACAAATAAGGAAAGAGATTAATCTCTTCTCTTAATCTTTTGTAGAAAGCTATAAAAGGAAATTTTTAATTTTTAAACTCTCTTTTAAAACCATGATATCCACATAAGAAATAATTTTAATAAAAATCCTTTTTAATATTCTAGTGGCCGGCCACCTAAGCTTGGGACCCAAGCTTTGGCCGGCCACCAACTTGGCTCATCCACTTGGTCTTGGCCGGCCCTAGCTTGGGTTCCAAGCTAGCTTGGCCGGCCCCATTGGATGGGTAAGAAGGTGGGTATGTGGTGGGTATAAATCTCTATATACTAGAGGCTACGATAGGGACCGAGAGGAGGAATTGGTTTTGGTCTCCCGATGAAATTAAGCATCCCGTGTTCGCCCCGAACACATAACTTAATTTCATCAATAATAATTCATTCCACTAAAGAACTATTATTGAACTACCGCACCAATCCCAAATTACATTTTGGGCTCCTTCTTATTATGAGTGTGTTAGTCTCCCTGTGTTTAAGATGTCGAATGCCCACTAATTAAGTGAGTTACTGACAACTCATTTAATTAATATCTAAGTCCAAGAGTAGTACCACTCAACCTTATTATCATGTCGGACTAAGTCCACCTGCAGGGTTTAACATGACAATCCTTATGAGCTCCTCTTGAGGACATTATCAACCTAGTATCTCTAGGACACAGTTTCCTTCTATAATCAACAACACACACTATAAGTGATATCATTTCCCAACTTATCGGGTTTATTGATTTATCGAACTAAATCTCACCCATTGATAAATTAAAGAAATAAATATCAAATATATGTGCTTGTTATTATATTAGGATTAAGAGCACACACTTCCATAATAACTGAGGTCTTTATTCTTTTATAAAGTCAGTATAAAAGAAACGACCTCAAATGGTCCTACTCAATACACTCTAAGTGTACTAGTGTAATCATATAGTTAAGATAAACTAATACCTAATTACACTACGACCTTCCAATGGTTTGTTCCTTTCCATCTTGGTCGTGAGCTACTGTTTATAATTTATAAGGAACCGATAACATGATCTTCTGTATGTGACACCACACACCATGTTATCTACAATATAAATTAATTGAGCAACTACATTTATCATAAATGTAGACATTTGACCAATGCGATTCTTATTTCTAGATTAATGTTTATACCAAAAGCTAGGCTTTTAGTATACACTCTAACAATCTCCCACTTATACTAAAAGACTAAGCTGCCATATCTGCTGCCATACATCTGATTCCCAACCCTTCAACATGTCCATCAAAAGCTCTTGCCTTAAGGACCTTAGTGAAAAGATCTATAGGTCATCACCTGATGCAATCTAGGCAGCAACAACTTCTCCTCGTTTATACGATTTCTCGTATTGGGTGGTACTTGCGCTCTATTGTGTTTACTTGCCTTATAGACTTATGGTTTCTTCGAGTTTGATACTGCACCAACATTATTACATTAAATTGTAACAATCTTTGGACAAACCAGAAATCATATCTAAGTCTATCTTGAGGTTATTGAGTCATTCAACTTTTATGGCTACCTCAGAGGCTTGCCATATACTAAGCTTCTATGGTGGAGTCCAGAAAAACACCTATGCTTATCACTCTTCCATAGTTATGACTATACCTCCTAAAGTAATCACAAAACCCCGAGGTTGACTTATTATTATCTCTATCCGATTGGAAGCCAAAATCCATGCAACCCACTAGGACCAAATTAACTGCCTTGTAAGCTAGCATATAATCTCTAGCGCCTCTAAGGTACTTTAATATATGCTTTACTGCAGTCCAATGTCCTTGTCAAGGGTTACTTTGATATCTGCTAACTATGCCCTTGGCAAAACAAATTTCAGATCTCGTGCATAGCATACATTAGATTGTCTAACTGCCGAAGCATAAAGAACTGCCTACATGTCCTCAATCTCCTTTAATGTCATCGGAGACATCTCTTTAGATAAAGACACTCCATGCTTAAAAGGTAAGAAACCTTTTGAGGAGTTTTGCATGCTTAAAACGAGCAAGGATTTTTCCGATGTATCAAGCTTGGAATAAATATATTTTTTCTTGTGATCCCTTATTATTTTGATCTTAAATATATACATTCTCCCAAGTCCTTTACATCGAATTATTTGGACAACCATACCCCTACTTCTGACAACATTTTGATATTGTTTCCAACTACCAAAAATGTTATCTACGTATAGTACAAGAAAAACCACCACGTTTCCATCACATCTTTTGTATACACAAAACTTTATCCGTTTACTCAATAAATCCATAGGTGTGGATTACTTTGATAAACTGGATGTTCCAAGACCTTGAAGCTTTGTATCAGTCCATAGACTGATTGAGCTTGCACACAAGATGCTCTTAGCACTTTGCAATGAACCCTTCTGGTTGCTTTATATGGATGCTTTCTTCAAGACTTCCATTAAGGAATGCTGTCTTGACATCCACTTGCCAAATAGATAAAAGAATCCGGATAGACTTAAGCATGACTACCAGTGAAAAAGGTTTCCTTTTTCATCAAGCCTTGCTTTGAAGGTTTCTACCTTCCTGTCTATCCTCTTTTCTATTATAGACTTTTACACCCAAAGGCTTTTACACCACTTGGTGGTTCTACAAGCTTCCAGATTTTATTAGAATACATATATTCTAATTCTATTATTCATTACTCTTTGCCAAGATGCTTCATATTTATCTTGGAGTGCTTCGTCATATGTCCGGAGATCAGGTTCATGTCCTTCAGGGATCGAGTTCAAAAACTCTCCCAAAACATGAATCTTTTAAGGTTGCTTAACAACCCTCCCACCACGACAAGGTATTTTCTGCAATTGTGTATCATTTGTGATACGTGTTGCAGTTTTCTTGTGGTATCTCATCTTGTACAGTTGGTACTAGATTCGACATGTCTTTTATTATTTTCTTAAGAACAAATTTACTTATGAGCACGTGGTTCATTATATAGTCCTTTTCTAAAAATCAGTCATTGATGTTATCAATGACCTTCTGATTTTTAAGACTATAAACCTACTTTTGTTTATCTAGGATAACTTACAAACAAGTGAACTCCTATCCAACTTATCATTATCTCTCTTTAACATATATGCTGGATTACCTGAATCCGAATATGCTTCAAAATAGGCTTACGCCTATTCAGCAATTCTATATGAGTAGAGAGTTATGACTTGGAAGGCACTATGTTCACTTTCATTTTCAGAGTTTATCCTTAAAACAAATTTGGTAATTTTCTTAATAACTCATCATCTATCTAATTATTCCATAAGAGTTCTTTTCCTTCTTTCTACTACATCATTCTGTTGGGGTGTACCAGATGCAGTTAGTTAGGATTGAAATCCAACTTCTGCTAAGTGACTCCTAAAATCTCTCAAGAGGTACTTGCCACTACGATCTTCCATAGTGACTTTGTACTTTATTCCTCCGCATCAACCTTGTACTCTTTGAACTAATCAAAGTACTTAGTCTTGTGGTACATTAAGTAAATTTATTTGTATCTTGAATAGTTGTCTATAAATTAGACAAAATATTCAATACTACCTCTTGTCTGGATAGTCATAGGATCACACAAATCAGAATGAACCGATTTCAACATATCTTTGACTCCATACCCCTTGGACTTAAAAGCTTCTTGGTTATTTTCCTTCCAAGTAAGACTCGCAGGTTGGAAAGATTTCCACTACCAATGAACCCAAAAGTTCATCAGCTACCAATGAATCCTACTCAAGTATAACCTAGCTTTAGATGCCAAAGATATAATTGGTTCAATTCCGAAGGTTGCTTTCTCTTAAAATTAGAAGATGTGTTACTAATTTCCATTTGTTGCATCGTGGGAGTTATTGGATTATAAATTGTCAACCATCATACCAAAATAGATAACTTCCCTATTTTTCTTGATAACAACTTTGTTATCAAAATAGACACAATATCTATAATAGTTTAGAAACTGAAATCAGGTTCTTTCTAAACTTGGTACGTAAAGACAATTACTTAAAATCCATATTTTATTCTTATCAAAGGATAAACATCTCCCACTGCAACAGCTACCACTTTTACAGTAGTGCCCATGTGGACGGTGATTTACCTTTCATTTAGTTGTCGGGTTTCCTGGAACCCTGCAATGAATTGCAGACATGATTAATGGCATCTTGTATCTACACTCCAGGTTCTGGTAGATAACACCACTAGACATGTTTCAACTAATGAATTAAATACACCTAAATTGTTCTTAGTTCTTAGAACACTACCTTAATGTCCAAGTCCTATTTCCAATCATTACAATTGGGACTACTAAGTCTTTTCTATAGTATGACTACTAGGGATTGACAAACATCCTAAGAATCACAAAAATATTTGGTCAAGATCAACTCCTTAAAATCTCCATGAATTTTGTGTATACAAAATCGAAGAGGAGATTTTATTCATTAATTTTATTATCTCGTCAACTTTACTTTATGACGAATAAAATTAATAGTCGATCTGTCTTTGATCAAATATTTGGTCAAAACTCTTTGAATTTAAAATAACATTGATTCCTCAAACAATATTATTTAAATTCACCAACACCTCAAACACCGTGAATTTTGCATGCCACGTTAGTGTGGACGTATACAAATTCATCATTTGTAAGAGGAGGGTTTTACCCATTGACTATCTTGTCAATATAACTTTTTGACAAATAAAATTACCTCAAACACCATGAATCTTGTATGCCACATTAGTGTGGACGTATACAAATTCAAACATTTGTAAGAGGGGTTTATTAATTTTATTATATTGCCAATCTAATTTTATGACAAATCAATAGTTGGTTTCCCTTTGGTCACACAAGTGATAGTAGTGACTCCGTTGGGGAGGATACTATTAAATGTGTCTAAGTGTATACCATTACTTGACACTAAGTCCATTAATAAGATTATGCCCCTTCCGTTGGGGAAGATCACACGCTCTTAATTAACTTCCTATAGTCATCCAAAAAATGGAAGTCTGTTCTAGTGATCCGCAAACAAGCTCATCTGTTATGGAGGAAGGCACTCAGAGCCAACGCGCAAGCTTGTTTGCATCATTTACAAACCAGTAATGGAGACCATGGGATTTACTTAAAAATCCCTCTCCCACTTAGTTATTTATAAATGAGGAATTTTAACTATGCTAGCCTACTAAATATGTAAACCAACATGCACACACAGCACAATATAAAAGCAATAAATAGAAAATCTAATTTTCAACTATTATGGCTTTTATCTCTAGTTGTCCTCCGTGTGTTGTCATCCCATCCGAGGGGATGACTAATTGGGAATCATAATGTACTACTAGGTGTCACTCATGATCGTTTTATAATTAAGTAGTTAATTATGGAGCCAAGATAAACCAGGAACCTATTGGGTCAAACGCATTAACGAGTCTCTAAAAGACGTAAAACAAGTTAAAGAATAAGATTCTTAAATCAAAAGATAAATATTTGGTTGGACCATACATAAGACAAATATGAAAATATTTGTCATAATGGAAGTGCGGATGGATTACATCTCTTATGGTGGAGTTGGACCATATTCGTTTTAATCATTAATTAGTCATTAACCAACTTGATTTAGTTGTGAATCAAACCAAGAGGTATGAGCTAATTTTTTGTTAAAAGATAATAGGTTAGATTTAAACTTTCTAATCCAACTCATTAAAAAGGATTATATATAGATGTAATTAAGAGAGAATTAGATAGATGTTTCATTATTTGGTTGATTAAGTTTTTGAAAACCCAATTCTCCTCTCCCTCTCCCCTCTCTCTCGCTGCTAACAAGAGGGTGCTCCCTCTTGTTGCCGTGACCACCACAAGGGAGAGACAACTCTCCCTTATGTGCTTCTCTTCTTCTTTCTCTTAATCCCTCTTCTTCGCTCGTGGCTAGTAACTTTCAAAGGAGAGACTTGTACTCAAAGAGTTGTCTTGAGGAGTTCGGCGTGGATATGAATAGAGGCGAGGTTTGACAACGTCATTATGGTTGATATCCTTCTCGTTATAGGTCATCTGTAATGTATACTTAGCATAAATTTACTTCCCATAAAATTTTAATTATGAGATCATGTGTGGCATATTATATCCTTATATGCATGTGATGTGTGTGATGTAATAATTAGGAATTATTATTATTTTATTTTCTGTTACGTATATTTATGAAACGTGTTCTAGCACGCATCTGCATTGGGCATACTCCAACATCCACTGTACTGATGATTTGAACATTAGCATCCTCATCATGCTTGGGTGTGTCCTCAGTCAAGTACCAAGTTAGATTGAGTGTGGTCAAGTAGAAAACATCTTCTGTTGTCACCTCTTGAAATTCAACCTAGTGAACTTCTCTAGCATTTCCCCGTGGTTGATTAGAACATTTTCAATCAGGGTGAAGGGGGTCTTCGCACATTGAGTTTGTTGCATCTCAACAGTTTCTATGACCATCTCAATAAAATAGAATCTGTTTTAAGATTATTCGACAATCTGTTGTCGGAGATAAAGGAGAAGTTTATCTAAATTAAAATTACACGAGATCAATTCAATTTATCCATCGAGATGATATGAGTAGATAATCTCAGACTATTGACCTTAAAAGTCAGGCCAAGCTGCTAGGTTGTTTGGAAGATGACTGTCTACTGCCTAGTCTGAGTGCAGAGTGGAGACTCCCGAGTGTAGACTGTCAAGTGTAGACTCCTAAGTGGACGTCGAGTTGGGAGATGCCAAGCGAAGTTGGCAAGCTAAGTCGCCAAGTCAGGAGATGCCAAGAGGAGTCGGGAAGTCGAGTCACCGAGTCAGAGTTGTCAATCAGAAGATGTCGAGACTTGCTTTCAAGCAGTTTCCTTGAAATAGATTTGCCCCACCTTCGATTGTACTTCGAGGTTCTCTTGGGTTGCCTGTTTTCTAGAATATAATGGTAGAACCATGCATATAACCAAGCACTGATTGTTCATGATAAACTGAGAATGCACCCGAGTACTATCATCAGTAGTTTAGTACTGCAAATGCACGACTGAGAGGAAAGAATCAGGAAATGAAAGTTGAGGAATTCTTTTATTATTGTTTTCATTTATTTGTTTCCTCCATATCTAACCTCCTTATATAAGAGGGTTCATCCTTGGCTGTAATGAATGATCAAGTTATGACCATTCAATACTAGGTTTAATGTCGACCATTCTGTTACACTCTTGAGCAAGTAGCAAAACGTTGGTTCATTCACTTAGGTAAATTTTATTTCAACTGGTCCAACAAGCCTTTGCACCTCCCTTGTGCATCCAAGCGTGAGAAAGAGTCTCTCCATGCATATATTTATAGTATTAATGCATGTGTCATAATCTAAACTAATAATAAAATCAAAAGACTCCTAATGTGAAACTAAAAATTTATCCGCAATAAAATTCCTTTTTTTCTACCTTTGTATTCGATTCCCATTTCCAACATCCTCCTAGCTCGAGTCCGCCAAGAAACAGACTCGACCATGATTCAAGAATGTCGATCCTTATCATTAATATTCTAAAACGGTTATAGCTCAGTTTAGAATAGTCAGTTACAATTTAATCTCTCGTTCGTGACAATTCAAGACTATAATTATTTTGAAAATAAAAATAAAAAATTGCACGGATTAAGGTTTTTACGTATCTTTTTAGAGTATATGAGAATTCAAATCACAGTCTATTCGTTATTTCGGTATTAAAATCTTTACTTCTCATTTCTCATTTATATCTGACCTTCCACAAGGTCAAACAAATTAGTTCGAGAAAAATATTATACTAAATCCTAAATCATTTTTAATTTTTTTTATACTAATAATTTTTCTTATCTAGTATTAATTTTATTATATTTCAGTGGGATGTGGAATATATAACTCATAAGTTAATTTTTTTAATTAATTTTATACATCTGAGAATAGTATATAATTTTATTATTAAATAAATTATAATTTTATTATTAAATAAATTATAATTTTATTATTAAATAAATTATAATTTTATTATTAAATAAATTATATTCATTGACAAATTAAATAGAAGGAATAAAATGATAAAAAAAAATAAGACCAATAAATTAGTTAAACGTAGAATAGTCTCATAATTCAAGACAAGTCCATTGTAAAATTAATTTTAATAAAAAGGTAAAATAATCTCATATTAGAGAATTCATACTAATAGATTGTAAAAATAGTTTTAATAGAAAGACATAATAGAATAGGATAATTAATATTAAGCTATGTCATTGATATTCTTAAAATATTATAAATATTATTAAATAAAAAATTATAATTAAAACAATCTTTGAAAAAATTAAAAATTTTCATGGGAGGCTCAATCCTCCCTTCCATTTTTAAATGGGCTAGTTACAATGGAACCATTAAACCGAATCAAACGGATAATTAATTCATTGATCTAATTCAAGCTATGGGCTTGATCTAATTTGGACCTAGTCTGTGGGTAGATCTACCAAAAAGTTCCATGGATCTTTTTATACATCCCCTTATAAGTATTGATCCTGTCCGAAAGTTAGGTCAACGGACGCTGGGCACGTGGCGCTCTCTGAGTCGCTGGGGTAGATCTCCGACTGATCGTACGAAGCTCCAGCAAACCTGCACAGAAGTCGGGACGGGAGGGGTTCCCGGCGGCGACCCTCCGACGCTCAAGTCAGGAAAGCGAATAATGAAGAAGTGACTCCCAAAGTCGTAGAACGCATACCTTCAGCGAAGTATAAGGCTCTTTATATAGAGCAGTGAAAGAGCTCACGCACACATACCGAGACAAGCACGTGTTCTTAACCCATAACTCTGTATGTGTTTGTCAGAGAGCTTACCTGACACCATACTGCTACAGTCCAAGCACGCTCTCGATGGGACAGCAGAACACCTAGTCGCCAGATTAGGAGTATGGCCTGGTCATAGGACTTGACAGCTGTCATAAGATATAAATAATCCTTCTTTCCCTACCCCCATGACGAGGTGTCCGTCCGGCCGGCTGGACGGGGCTTCCGGCCGGCACTCCTCTTACACCCGGCCGGACGGCACTCATATCCCGTCCGGCTCTTCGTATGCCTCGGTATGCTGGGGAGATCCTCGGTAAGGTGCTGTGGGGACTGCTAGCAGTATGTCACCTTGTCTTCGGCCTTCTGCTCGGCCCTTCGCTACTGTTCAATTGAGCGCCGGAACCCCGACTTCTGTCGGGACGCCTTTTGCCGTCGGTTATTCACTGGTCGGCCGACCGGGAGGTCGGCTCATCCTTCTCCGGTCGGCCACCTAGCCCTTTGACTTCCACGTGGCATTGACCCCTCAGAATGGGGGTCCCCTATTTCTAACCGCCGGATCACTTGCCTCCCCCTCAAGTCTAGTCGAAGGAGGCGAAGTCCGACTGACTGGACTGCTGCTCTGACTGAGTAACAGTCGGTACATTAGTCCGCTCGGCCAGGCTTAGGGATGTTCATCCGTTCGGCGGTATCTTGCCCGTGCCTTGTATTCCCTTGGAATCCATGCCGAATTCTCTTCTCTACTGCCCACCACGTGCGCTGCGTGCGGTAAGGGGCGCTCATTAAATGTAACCCGTATCCTGCTGACACGTGGCGATCTTACTTTTGTCCGGGTATGGCGGTGGCGTCACCTCCGATGGGATAGCCGCCGTTTGAAATGCACGACTAGATGATGACCTCGTTCTTCACGACCTGAATCGGACGGCTAAGGCCGTACGGGGCTAACGTTATAAATCTCGCGGCCTCGTCTCTCCGCCGCCCTCTTCTTCATCGACCTTCGACCTCCCGCTGATCTTTCTGCTCCGGCGACCCCGTGTTTCATCTTCCCGACGAACCCGAGGCCCCTTTCGATCATCCCTTTTGCTCGTAAGCCTTCCTTTTCCTCGCTCCCTCCATCTTTTTTTCTGTTAGTTGTCCCCTTCAAGTCTACCACCTTTTCTTTCTTGTTCGAACCCTTCTTTTTGCCTCAAATTTCTTACTGCGTTTCGACCATGACTAGCACTTCCCAATCGACCACCGGCGCTCCTGGTCTTTGGTACACGACCATGGAGAGCCGGTTTGACGAGGAGGATGCGCTGCGCCTCTCTCGGACTTATGACATCCCTTCCGACCATCACATAGTAATAGTCACTCCAGCCGATCGGCCTCATGAACCTCCGCCCGGCACCGTTCTTTTCTTCCGAGACCAATTTTTGGCCGGGCTACGCTTTCCACCCCATAAGTTTTTCTTGCAAGTTTGCAACTACTTTCGCATCCCGCTCGGCCAGCTAGTTCCGAATTCCATCAGGCTGCTGAGCGGGGTGGTAGTTTTGTTTAAACTGAATAACATCCCGTTGGATCCCAGGGTGTCCACTACTTTTACTACCCCAAGCAGGCCGAGTGGGGTACTTTTATTTTCCAATCTATGATAGGTTTCGTCCTTTTTGATAATATGCCGAGCTCCAACAAACACTGGAAGGAGCATTTTTTCTATATGCGCTTTCCCGAGCCACCGGCTTTCCGAATCAAGTGGCAGACGGCGATGCCAGCGCAACCAGAGCTCGGCAAGTTTAGGGGCGATCCGGCCTACCTTCATGCAGCCGATCGGCTGGTCGGCCAGCGATATCACATCGACAAGTTGCTCCTTCCGGGAGTACTGTATATATTAGGCTTGTCCTCTATCCCAGCCGATCTGCCTTGCAGCATGAGTAAGTTCTCTTATCTTCCCGTTTCTTTTGTTCTAACTGATTTATTCTTTGTTTCTGCAGCCGAAGTCATGTGGCGCGCCAAGGCTACCGAGCGGCTGAAACTGCGAGCCGCTGAGATCGAGGCGGCCAAGAAAAAAGAGGTCGCCGAACGGAACTTGGCCTCAGCTGATCCGGCCGGCGGAGAAGATGAGGGGCCTCAAGATACTTCCGAAGCCTTAGACGCTTCCGCCTCTCTCGATGAGGCTGCAGGCGATGTAGAGCCTTCTACTCAAGTCGGGGCAGAGGGTCGTTCGGCCGACGACGTTCCCCTGGCCACTCGGAAGCGCAGACGGCCCGAGCCCGCATCTCAACCAATTCCATCTGAGGAACCAACTCCATCTGATGAACCGCAGCCCGAGCGGGGCGAAGAAGCTCCAGTGCTATCCGGGACGGTCTCTATAGAGAGTACCCCCACACCTCGCGGCTCTCCAAGGGCTACCTCTGAAATGCTGCCCTCCAGTCCTCCCCGAACCATGCGGCGTCTCAGGCGATTGGGCGACCGTCCTTCTTCCTCCACCGGTGAGCCGTCCGGTAAGGCCGTTGCGTCACAGGGTGATCCGCGCGGCCCGAGATTGATAAAGACTATCCTGTGTCTTCCGTCGGAGGAATACATGGCGGCTGCTGATCGGCTAGTGGTCCCCGAGCAGCAGATTACCCTTACGGGTCCTCTTGCCAAAGCCTGGGAGGATGCTCGGCTCCGAATTGGCATGATGACTCCTAGTCAGCTCGGCGACAACAATTTACAACAGGCGACCGGGGTATGTTCTTTTGCTTTGTTGGTTATTTTGGATCGAGTTTCTAACTTATTCATATCCGTTCGCAGAACTGGGTGGAGCAGATTGCCATCAGCAATCGACTTGCCGAGCTGGAGGACGAGCTGAAAAAGCTCAAAGCCGCGGGAGAAAGCAGATAATCGACGACCGCTCTGGAGAAGGCCAAAAAGTTGCTGGAAGCCGAACGGGGTAAGTCTTCTGGCTTGACGAGCGAAGTGGCCCGCCTCGAAGCCTTGGTCAAACAGCGGGACAAGGAAATAAATACCGCGACCACCCGTAAACTTAAAGCCATCGAAGACATGGATATGATGAAGGTAGAGAACCGGGGGTTAGAGCAGCGGGTTAAAGAATTGGAAACCTCATTATCCGCCGAACAGGAGGGCCGTTCGGCCGACCAAGCTAGAGCGGAAGGGGCTTTGAAAGATCTTCAAGCTGCCTTCGATGCTTTTAAAGCTACTTTTAAAGAATATCAGGACGGGGAACCTGGCCGATCGGCGGAGGTGCGCAAAGCATTCGTCCGTTCGGATGATTTGGCGAAAGGTTTAGCGACAAGCTATCCTTAACTTTTGAGGAGGCGATCAAAGTGGCAGTGGAATATCTGAAGACCAAAGGCCACAACTTTTGCCTCGGTCCTAATTTTCTTGCGCCAAGTATATTTTATCAGGGAGCCGCTCGACCCCGCATTTTCCTTATTCTTGTCTCATCGGCAGGCCCGAACAAAGGTCGGCCTTTACAACCGAGCAGGACCTTGCAGAAAGCTATCCGTCCGGAGGATTTTAACGTCGAATTTTAGCGTCCGCGCCTGATGACCTTCCGCTCGGCGGGTTTATAGATACCGGCTCGTCTCTCGATTTTTAACGTCGGAGCTCGACGGTCTTCCGCTCGGAGGGTTTATAAACGCCGGCTCGTCTCTCGATATTTAACGTCGGAGTTCGACGGTCTTCCGCTCGGCGGGTTTATAGACGCCGGCTCGTCTCTCGATATTTAACGTCGGAGCTCGACGGTCTTCCGCTCGGCGGGTTTATAGACGCTGACTCGTCTCTCGATATTTAACGTCGGAGCTCGACGGTCTTCCGCTCGACGAGTTTATAGACGCCGGCTCGTCTCTCGATATTTAGCGTCGGAGCTCGACGGCCTTAAAGGCTAACTTTGACACAGCCGCCCGACGGACACATTAACCATCCTTTAAATCTTTTTTGCTTCCTGCATTACAAGGACGTGGGCAACTAAAATATACACAAAAATGAGTTACATCAGTGCACCTTTCACCCAGCTCGATAAGGCTGGAGATGATTCGCGCTCCAAGGTCGGTCCAGCTGCCGTCCGTGTTCATCCTCCAAGTAATAAGCGCCCGAGTGGAGCTTTTCGATGATTTTGAAGGGGCACGCCCAAGGAGCTTCTAGCTTGCCAACGTCGCCGACCGACTTCACTTTCTTCCAGACAAGGTCGCCGACCTGGAATGATCTGGGGATGACACGCCGGTTGTAGTTTTGCTTCATCCGTTGCCGGTACGCCATCAGCCGAACGGACGCCTTGGCTCGCTCCTCGTCAATCAAATCTAGCTCCATGTTCCTTCGCTCGGCGTTGCCATCATCATAATTCTGGATCCGGGCGGACTCGACGCCGACTTCAACAGGAATCACCGCTTCGCCGCCGTACACAAGATGGAAAGGCGTGATGCCCGTTCCTTCCTTTGGGGTCGTCCGGATGGCCCACAGAACGCCCGACACTTCATCCACCCAACTTCCTCCCAGATGGTCGAGCGCGCGCGCGCGCAAAATACGAAGAATTTCCCGATTGGTTACTTCGGCTTGACCATTGCTTTGAGGGTACGCCACGGAGGTGAAGTGCTGTTCAATGCCAAAGCTTTTGCACCAATCTTCGAGCAATTTTCCTGTGAACTGCCGCCCGTTGTCGGAAATAAGTCGACGAGGGATGCCGAACCGACAGATGATGTTCTGCCAAATAAACTTTTTGACCATCTGCTTGGTGATCTTGGCTAGCGGCTCGGCCTCCACCCATTTAGAAAAATAATCGACTGTCACTAGTAAAAATTTCCGCTGCCCGGTCGCCATAGGGAATGGACCCACAATATCCATTCCCCATTGGTCGAAGGGACAGGACACAGTGGCTGCTTTCATTTCTTTTGCCGGTCGGTGTGAAAAATTATGATACTTCTGACAAGAGAGGCACGTCGAGACGATCCGAGCGGCGTCTGTTTGCAGGGTTGGCCAGAAGTATCCGGCCAGCAGTATCTTTTTAGCCAGCGATCGCCCGCCCGGATGTCCTCCGCATGATCCTTGGTGCACTTCTTGGAGGATGTACGCCGCGTCTTCCGAGCTCACGCATTTCAACAACGGGCGGGAGAAAGCCTTCTTGTAGAGTTGATCTCCAATAAGTGTGAACCGACCGGCCCTTCTCCTGAGAAGTTGGGTTTCATGGTGCTCGGATGGCGTAGCTCCCGAGCGGAGAAACTCCATGATAGGTGTCCTCCAATCACTTGGGAACGTGAGAGCTCCCTTCCGGTCGACGTGCGCCACCAAAGATACTTGTTCGATTGGCGACTGGGTGCCGAGCGGTGTTATTGCACTTGCAAGCTTGGCTAATTCATCGGCCGCTTGATTTTCCGCTCGGGGTATCTTTTGGATGATGACCTCTCTGAAATTGGCTTTGAGCTTCTCAAAGGCTTCAGCATAGAGTTTGAGCCGAGCGTTGTTAATCTCAAAAGTACCAGAGAGCTGCTGAGCGGCCAACTGAGAATCTGAATGTATTGTCACCCGTCCGGCTCCCACATGCCGAGCTGCCTGCAAGCCAGCTATGAGGGCTTCATACTCAGCTTCATTGTTTGTAGCTCTATAATCCAGCCAAACGGATAAGTGCATCTTCTCTTCTTGTGGAGACAGCAATAACACACCAATACCACTCCCGAGCTGGGTGGATGATCCGTCAACAAATATCTTCCACATGGCTTCGGGCTCTGGCCTTTGTACTTCGGTGACAAAATCCGCCAAGGACTGCGCTTTTATCGCCGACCGGGGGCTGGTATTGAATGTCGAACTCGCTCAACTCCGTTGTCCATTTGATGAGCCGTCCCGACGCTTCCGGATTCAGCAATATTCATCCGAGCGGGTTATTAGTTTTGACAATGATGGTATGCTCTAGGAAATATGGGCGAAGGCGCTGAGCGGCGAGGACCAGAGCGAAGGCCAACTTCTCGAGCCCCGTGTAGCGAGATTCAGCGTCTTTTAAAATATGGCTCAGAAAATATACAGGCTCTTCTCCGCTCGCCCTCACTAATACCGAGCCGATTGCTTGCTCATTTGAAGATAAATAGATACACAGAGGCTCACCTACTGCTGGCTTGGCTAGTACTGGGAGAGAGTTCAAATACGTCTTCAAATCTTCGAACGCCCGATCACATTCTTCGTCCCAGTGAAACTTGGTGGCTTTGCGCAAGATTTTGAACAATGGGAGACTCCGATCAGCGGTCTTCGAGATAAATCTGGACAATGCTGTTATCCGACCGGTCAAGCGCTACACTTCCCTTAGATTTCTTGGAGGCGGCATGTCTTGTAAGGCTTTCACCTTGTTTGGATTTGCTTCGATTCCCCGCTCGGTCACTATGTAACCCAGAAAACACCCTCCTTTTGCTCCGAACAGACACTTCTGTGGATTTAGTTTAACGTCATACCTCCTCAGCGTTCGGAAAGTCTCCTCCATGTCTTCGAATAGATCGGCCGCTCGGACGGACTTGATGAGAATGTCGTCCACGTATAATTCCAGATTTCGCCCGATCTGCTCCTTGAACACTTTGTTCATCAGACGCTGATATGTGGCTCCCGCGTTCTTCAGTCCGAACGGCATCACATTATAGCAATATGTGCCGTCGGCGATGACGAAGCTAACCTTTTCTTGGTCTTCACGGGCGAGCGGCACTTGATGATAGCCTTGGTAAGCGTCGAGCATACATATCAGCTCGCAGCCAGCTGTGGAGTCCACCAATTGATCGATTCGAGGCAGAGGATAAAAGTCTTTCGGGCAAGCTTTGTTGAGATCCCGAAAATCTATGCACACTCTCCACTTGTTGCCCGGCTTGGATACTAATACTACGTTCACCAGCCAGCTCGGGAACTGTACCTCGCGTATATGGCCGGCCTCCAGCATCTTCTCCACCTCCGCCCGGATGATGGCATTCTGCTCGGCGCTGAAATCCCTTTTTCTCTGCTTCACTGGCCGAGCGTCCGGTCGGACATGTAGCTCGTGCTGCACTATGCTCGGCGAAATTCCAGGCAGCTCGTGCGTCGACCAGACGAAGACATCACAGTTTCTCTGGAGGCATTTGATCACTTCCTGTTTACGGCTTTCCTCCAGATCGGGCGCAACGAACGTTGTGGCCTCCGATCGGGTCGGGTGAATCTGCTCTTCCTCTTTTTTTTCATAAACTAAAGAGGGAGGCTTTTCTGTTATAGCGTTCACCTCGATCCGTGGCACCTTCCGAGCGGAATTGGCTTCTGCTCGGACCATCTCGATATAACATCGCCGAGCTGCCAGTTGATCCCCTCGTACTTCTCCCACTTTGTCCTCGACGGGGAACTTGATCTTCTGGTGGAAGGTGGAAACGGCCGCTCGGAATTCGTTGAGAGCTTGTCGCCCCAATATGACGTTGTATGCCGACGGAGAGTCCACCACGACGAAGTTTGCAGTACGCGTCCTTCTGAGCGGCTCCTCTCCCAGCGATATGGCCAGACGGATCTGTCCGACCGGCTGAACTTCATTGCCCGTAAACCCGCAAAAGGGGGGTTGTCATGGGCAGCAGCTCGGCTCGATCAATTTGTAGTTGATCGAATGCTTTCTTGAATATGATATTGACCGAGCTCCCTGTGTCAATAAAAATGCGGTGAATAGTGTAGTTGACTATTACCGCTTTGATGAGAAGGGCGTCGTCGTGAGGAACTTCAACCCCTTCCAAGTCCCTGGGCCCGAAACTAACTTCGGGTCCGCTCGCCCGTTCCTGGCTGCAGCCGACCGCATGGATCTGGAGCTGCCGGACGCTCGCTTTCCTTGCTCGGTTGGAATCTCCTCCGGTCGGACCACCAGCTATGATGTTGATCTCTCCTCGGGAAGTATTACTTCTATTTTCTTCTTCCCGAGCGGACGGTCGAGACCGTTCTCTAAACATTCGCCGATTCTCCCGCCTCGGGGAGCGATGCCGATCGGGAGTCTGTTGTTGTCGCCTATCGGCTTGCGTCCGATCAGCTTCATGAGTTCTCTGTCGCCTATCGGATGAGGGAGATCGTCGACCACCATTCCGGGGAACGGGATGAGCAATCAAGGGAAGACTTCGACAATCCCTTGTGTTGTGTGTATCCGTTCGGTGGAAGGAGCAGAACATCGGGGTCCATTTCTTCTTTGGCTTGGGTCGGGCGATAGCTACCTCTTGCACATGGGACCTGGCATGTGGGGAGCGGATTGCTTCGGCCCTCGGTCCTCTGGGTGGATGAGCAGCGTGCGACTTCCGCTCGGTAGGAGGAGCCCGCTCGGTTGGAGTTTCTTTTTTCCGGGCTGCTTAGGCTTCCTCCACGTTGATGTATTCGTTGGTCCGGTGTAGCATGTGGTCATAGTCTCGGGGCGGCTTTCGAATGAGCGATCGGAAGAAATCCTCATCCACTAGGCCTTGTGTGAAGGCATTCATCATGGTCTCCGAGGTGGTCGTTGGAATATCTATGGCCACTCGGTTGAACCGCTGGATATAAGCTCTGAGCGGCTCTCTTAGCTCTTGCTTGATGGCGAACAAGCTGACACTCGTCTTATGATAACGCCGTCTGCTTGCAAAATGATGGAGGAAGGCCGTTCGGAAGTCCTTGAAGTTTGTGATGGACCCATCCGGCAGCCTCCGAAACCATCGTTGAGCTGATCCAGAGAGGGTGGTTAGAAAAACTCGACACTTCACCCCATCCGTATATTGGTGAAGGGTAGCAGTGTTGTCGAATTTACCCAGATGATCATCCGGATCGGTGGTCCCATTGTATTCGCCGATCGTCGGGGGCACGTAGTGCTTTGGCAGAGGATCCTTCAAGATGGCTTCTGAGAATTGGCGATTAATCCGCTCGGGCGATGTATCCGCTCGGGGGGCTTTCCCTTTTCTGTCGTCTCGTCTTAGCCTTTCATCCGAAGAAGATCCCCGATCTCGATTAGTTGCTGCGGCTTCAGGAGTGCGGAATAGGGCCCGATGGAATGCAACGGTGGCTTGAGGTGCTTCCGCTCGACCTCCTGATGCTGATGTTGCTTGCTGCTCTGCCCGCTCGGCTGGTGCCTTATGTTTCTGTTCGACGAGCTTAGCGGCCCTCAACTCGATCAGAGCGTCGAGTTCCTCCGTGGAAAGCGTCACCGTGTGCTGTCGTCCAGCCTCGTCCATTGTTTCCGTTCGGATGCAGGAGCGGTTCCCACAGACGGCGCCAAATTGATCCTGTCCGAAAGCTGGGTCAACGGACATTGGGCACGTGGCGCTCTCCGAGTCGCTGGGTAGATCTCCGACTGATCGTACGAAGCTTCGGCAAACCTGCACAGAAGTCGGGCCGGGAAGGGGTTCCCGGCGGCGACCCTCCGACGCTCAAGTCAGGAAAGCGAATAATGAAGAAGTGGCTCCCAAAGTCGTAGAACGCGTACCTTCGGCGAAGTATAAGGCTCTTTATATAGAGCAGTGAAAGAGCTCACGCACACATACCGAGGCAAGCACGTGTTCTTAACCCATAACTCTGTATGTGTTTGTCAGAGAGCTTACCTAACACCATACTGCTACAGTCCAAGCACGCTCTCGATGGGACAGCAAAACACCTAGTCGTCAGATTAGGAGTATGGCCTGGTCATAGGACTTGACAGCTGTCATAAGATATAAATAATCCTTCTTTCCCTACCCCATGACGAGGTGTCCCATCCTTCTCCGGTCGGTCACCTGATCCTTTGACTTCCACGTGGCATTGACCCCTCAGAATGGGGGTCCCCTGTTCTAACCGCCGGATCAAGTATTATAATACTTGTCCTTATCTTCTCTGCACTGGTCATACATATGATCATGAGATTAACCATGTGGGACGGATGACAAATTTTACCTTTTACTACCATATAATACTCGCCCTTAGGATTTGACATAGATAGTAAATTCTTAGGTTAATCCTAGGGTTTCATCATCTGTGCTTTTATTGAACATCCATTCGTATGATGTGAGATTGTTGTGGAAGGTCATTAATGTGTTGGTTCTATTCTTTTTATACAGTACACTTTATTATTTTCAAATATATGTTCATATTCTTTCATGTGTCGTCTCGTTGGATGTCAGATTTTTTACACTTAAAAAAGATTGCTATGCTAAGTAAAATATTCCTATAATTTATTTGTTTATATTTTAGGGTAGAACCGACAAAAATAAATTGCTTAGATGAATAATATCATCTTTATTGCTCCATCTATAGATATGTGCTTCGTTGCTCTTATAGGTTAGACTTATGCGGTCTCACAGAGATATTATAAGATGCATGATGATGTAGTGAATATAAAAATACCAATACGTGATTCGAATATAAGTGACAGTGATGTTATTTTGACTATCATTAAAATATACATCCTAATTTTCAAGTTAAAAATTAAATAACATTTATTAGATTTACTTATTAGTTTTAATTAAATTATTTTAATATTGATAAAAAAATAACATTCATTGTTGTAATAATTTTAATTAAATTCATAAAAACTTATATAAACCCGTTTTATTTACAAATTTTATAAAATTGATTTGACTTATATTTTTTAAGTTATAGTGCTCTATGATTATTGCTATAATAATACTACTAGAATAAGACTATTTCCAATACATAAATAAATACCATTGGATCGACATCCTGACTATTTTTTTTTTAAAAAACACTCATTTGATTTTTATTTTTTTTTAATTTTTATTTCAGGACAATGATGTAGCGGTAGGTAGGGTGTTTTTTAATTTTCCAAGTAGTTAACAATCAAGTTAGTGAATTAGTAGATGGTTAATTTAAAAATATTGAATTGATGAGTTATCACAACTTCCGATTTATTCTAATATTAATGAAAACTTTATATGAAATTGGATTGATCATCCCTATGATTAATCGATGTAAATTAGATATATGATGAAAATTTTAAAAAAGAAATATAAAAAGCTCATTTAACATCTCGGGATAATGATGCATTAACGTGACATCTTTATAGCTTTTAGGATTGAGTTTCAGTTTCGATAAATTAACAGGTAAAATTATCATAATGACGATTAACCTAAAAATGATGGACTGATATATCATTCACTGCAAACGTTTCTCGATTATCTAATAATCAATAAAAAATTTTGGAAAAAGATATTATCATTAAAAAAAAGTATTATAAAAATATATATATTACTAAAGCGTCCCAAATTTGTTTATAGGCAAAAATTGTACCTTTTTTATTAAATTATCAAACAAAAATTCCACTTTAATTTTTTTTTAATCAAAAGGACCCCTATCCCTTGTGAAATGATATAAATACCACCTAACACACTGTACACTTCTAATTGCTACAATATGATCTGATTTGGGTAGAAATATAGACAGAAGTACGAGTGTCAGAAGCATACCGTATGTTAAAAGATATTTGTGTTATTTTACAAGAGGTGCGATATTTTGTTTTTGATAAAAAAATCAAAATGACTGACTGTTTGGACATAAAAAAGAACATGTGCTGTTTTAACTGTTGCCCATTTTTATTAAAATTGCTCGAAAGTTAAAAAAGTTTCAATGATGAAAATTATTTTGCATTATAGTAGTTTTAACTAAAATTTTGAATAAAACCATTAAAACAGTGAGAGTAATTTTTACTAAATTAGAATAGTTTTATTTAAGTTGAAGCAGTTTTAATCAATATTATAGTCAATTTTAATTATTATTGAAATAATTTTAGATCGCAGTAGAACAATTTTAATTAAAACTTCTTATAATGGAATATTTTATAAATAAAAAAATACTAAATAATAAATAAATAGAAACTCTTTCAATACATTAACAATTTACCTTTGAAATTTATCCTCATGTAAATTCAGCAGGAATTTTCTGATCAGCAAATTACGGATCAAGAGATGGTCCATTGATCTGGACCTTTGATTTGGATGGACCCTATCTTTAAATAGGTGGGGTTTATTCAAATCAAAGGTCCACATATAGTGGATCATCCCATGATCCGTAATTTACAGACTAGAGAATCTACTCTCATGTAAATTATGTTCTAAATTTACCGATAGATAAATTAGAGGAAAAGATCATATATCTCCATAATTAATTAGGTAAAATTGGGGCACCCAATTATTAAAAAGAAATAATTTTGACTATTATAATTTTGATCAATATTTTAGCAAGTTGAAATAATTTTAATCAATATTATAATAATTTTGACTACTTTTATAATTTTTAGAAATAAAAAAGAGCATCATTTCAATACATAACAATTTATCCTTTCAAATCTAGCTTATGCTTCAGATGTAGACAAAGTTCCAACGGATTATAAACAAAAATATAAATTTTAATGAGTAAAATAAATTAAATAGATTTATAACACTTAATAATATATTTCAAATAAATATTATTTAATTAATATTAAACTCGGTAAAACTATACAGCATCTACCTAATACCTTATATAATCTAAATTTTAGAATTCAATTTAACTATTACAATCTAAATTTTAAAATCCAATTTAGAAGTATTTTGGATTACTTTTTAAATAGGGACGTTAACACCCTTTTAATTTTTTTTTAATGTACAAATCAAGCGGAGCAACGTGAGTGAGCGTTAGGCGAAGGTCCAGACACAAAAATCCAACCCCATTTTGCTTCCATTTTTCTTTATTATTTTTTTGTCTCGCCTTTTTCCCGCAATAAAAGGCATTAAATCATTTTTAAAAACACTCCGAAAAGTTAAGAGGAATTAAATATACACACACAAAGTTTAGGACGCACGTGGACGGTGGAGATCATCCCACTTTGCATCCTGACCCTCCTCTCACTCACACGTGTTCACCACGGAACTGGGAGACGTCACGTCCTCCGCAGATATTTACCCGGCCCCACCGCGGATCTATATCTGAGCAGCCGCCGCGGGCCCCACGTGTCCCCCAAGCTTTCCCCATCTTAAAGACCCCGTGTCTATTAGGAATCGATGCTGTTTTCGATCACGACACGCGTCCGTGACGGCACGAATGGGGCACGTGTCGGACAGGCATTGGATCGCAAGACTGACGAAGGCCTAGCTGGAACGTCGAGCCGACACGCGTCCTCACTCGCGTTTGAACCGGGCCGATTTCCGCGGGCCGACAAATAGAACCGGTCGGCTCGTGATTAGGAGCCTATATAGAATGACGGCTGAGCCAATTTGGAGCGAACAAGCGTCGTCGCGTGTACGAATTTCAACGGCCGGACCGGCCAAAGCCAACCTTTCTCCTCGTCGTCGTTGTCGATGATTGGATTAATTGCAGGGGTGGAACCGCATCGAAGCAATGCGGCGGTGATGGAGAGTTGCGGTAAGCGTCGGAGTTGCGATTCTTGGAGAGCGGCGAGCGGCGGCGCCGGCGCCGGCGACGGGAACACGGGCATCATGGACGAGACAGTGTTGTTCCTGGTGTTCCGGAGCATCAACTGGGAGCCGCGGTTGATCTGCTTGGCGGCCTGCGTGAGCAGGCGGCTGCGGGCGGTGGCCAGGCGGGTGCTGTTCCGGGAGCTGTGCGTGGCGCGGGCGCCGCGGATGGTGGCGGCGCTGACGGCGGGAGGGGCGGCGCCGGCGGGGAGGCTGGGCGGCGGGTGGCACGCGCTGGCCAAGCTGCTGTTCTTCTGCTGCGGGTGCGCGGCCGCCACGCGGTTCTTCGCGCCGGTCGAGCGGCCGGCGAAAGGGCACTTCGTGGCGGAGTCGCGGTTCTCAAAGACGTCGGGGAGGAGCTTCCTCCCGCGCCGGTGCTGGGGCGACCTGCTCTACGTCAGCGACACGTGCGAGCACGCGGCCTCCACCGGCGGGGGAGAGGATCTGGGCGCGTACAGGGGGGTGTTCCGGGGGTTCGTGCGGTCGCGGACCAGAGCGTGGTTGATCGGGAAGCGGGCGGAGCTGGAGGCGCGGACTCGCTGCCCCTACTGCGGCGCCCGGGTGTGGAGCATGACGGCGGCGGGGCTGGTTCCGAGAAGCGCTTCGCGGAGGCTGGGCGCCCACCACGGCAGCTTGGAGTACTTCGTCTGCGTCCACGGCCACCTCCACGGTTATTGCTGGCTGGTTCATTTGTCCTCCTCTTCCTCCTCCGGCGACCACTACAGCTCCTCCTCCTCCTCCGGCGAGGACGATAAACTTCAAGAAGAAGAGGAAGGCGACGAAGGGAGAGTCCAATTCTGAGCATGCTCTGCGTTCATTGCCCTGTACTCTCTCTGTTATGCTCTGTTTGCTCCTCCCTCACCTTCACTGACAAGCGAGTTAATGTGAAGAACTGTTTTCCTCCTTTTTTTTTTTTTTTTTTTTTTTTTTTTTTTTTTTTTTTTTTTTGTTAGTATTTTGCTTATTAGAATTCTTAGTTTTACTTAAACAATATTTAATTAAATAAAGAAACCTATTTGAAATATTATTCCCGTCGGGAATATGAAAAGACGGAACTGTCGGTGTGACGTATTTGGATTGTTGATCGCATCTCTATGGCCCGGATGGTGAGTTATCCTATGTGTTGACCAAGTCGTCAGAGGTCCTCTAGTCGGCAATACTTGTAGCCAACGACCGGGGTGCCCCGGTCCCTGGTACTCCAATGCTCGAGGCAGGTCCCACGAATATATAAGCAGTCGAATAATGGTAGAACAACTAAATAAATATAAGATGAGTACAATGACGTACCCTGGACCCAGGGGACGTCCTCAGATGGATCGGTGAGCTGATCGTGCTGCTGCTCGAGTCGTCGCGACCCTGAAAGAGAGATGAATGTGCCAACTGAGGAGCTGGATCTGACTGCTAGGAGCCGAGCGTGACATGGATCCGGCAAACAACATGTCGGCTGAGAGACAATAGCATCACGCCGCCCGAGAGATGACGTCGGCACGTATGTCGGGATATGATATATGCACGCAGATCGAACACACCACAGTGGCGCGCAGGCCGAAACACTTGGTGGCTCGAAAGCCGGAATAACGACACGAAGGCCTAACACATTATCGACTCGCAGGCCAAAGCAGATAAATACTGTGGAGGCTAAGAACTGGCGACGGTTGGCCGGAGGACGAAGACCGTGGATGAGGCGCGACGACTGCTGCTGAAGGTGGTGAGGGCGGTTGTTGTAGGTGGATGTGGCAATCGCTGGAGGCGACGACGGCGGTGGTCGCCGGAGGTGCTAGCAACGGCGGTAGCAGCGGCGACGGGAAGCATCGACGACCGCTGGATGGGACGGCGGCGAACGCTGGGCGCGGGTCAGGGGGTTGGGGGTGGCGACCTTAACGCTAGGGACGACACTCGGGCTGGCTGCCGACGAGCGGGTAAGGAGAGAAAGAGGGAAAGGGAGCTATGGATCACAGGCAATGAATGAGAAGGTCGTGACGGCTACGGCGTGAAGAGGAGGTAGTGGCGTTGGCGTGGGAGGATGGTGGCGGTGGCGTTGACCTGGAGCGACCCAGAGGGCCATGAGCTGCCTGTGTACCGGTGGCCTTGGGCAGAGGCGACGACGACTGTTCCAACAGGTGACGGCTAGACCAGAACACGAAGGCCCTGCTCCTAAACTTGGCGGCGATGGAGAAACACCAACCAGCTCCTTCCTCCTGGTGGCGGTGCTGGGGTGTAGGCCGGGCACCGGCGAGGAAGGAGGAAGAAGGTCCTCCTGGCGGCGGACCAAAAACGCGAACCAGCCCCCTGCCTCTCGGAGTGAACAGTGCTTTTACTTAAAATTCAAACCTAATTGATATCAAATGTCCAAAATGTCCTTCCCCCTTATCTCTTCACCGTATCAAATATAAATGTAAATCATCTTAAATGAAGAGTAGGATTGTAAATAAGTGTTGTTGTGTTAAAATTTATTTAATAAAATGATCAAGTTGAATCAGTTTCAAACGAATCAAAAATGATAGTTTTGGTTTTTTTACAAGCTTAATTTAGTTTTAACTTGACTTGAATTTCGTTTGTTTAAATATTATCAAAACTTTAATTTATTTAATTGTTTAAAAATTTTATTTTTTTAAATTTATTTGATTGGTTATTGAATAAATAGTTTATTGATAATTTATGTTTATGAATATTAATAAATTAGTTAAATTTTTTTATTTAATTAATTTTATATGTATTAAATGAATATAAATAATTTTTATTAAATTAAATATCAAATTTGTTTATGAAAATTTCCATTTACATCAGTGGAACAAAAGTGGGTTCTTCTTGTGCAACCTTTTTTTTTTCTTTAACTTTAACAAAAAGATGCTGCTTATTTGGATAATTTAACTTGTTAGGTAGAGTTGGAATGGGGACTTAGCCAATGAAACGATAAGAATTGTGGGTTGCTTTTTGGAAAAGTAGTTTGGTAGATAAGTCTCACATCATTGGATATTTTGTGAGGAAGTTGTTGGTAAATGAGCTATGCTATTTTTTCGTTTTTTTACGATAAAGCAATGATAAAGAAAATAATAATAATTAATCAACTTCAATATCGTTGAATCCGGGATACTTAGTCAAATTCTATGAATTTTTTTTATTAATTATCAAAATAAATCTGAAAATATTTATGATTAATCATCTAAAAATTTAACATATCTTAATTGTAAGTCTCATTTGGAGAAAAAATTCTTATAAATATATCGTAGTTGAGAATCAAACTACGGATGTCTCGGAGATAACTAAATGCGCTTATCATTGCACTATAAGAAAAGAAAAAAAATGATAATTCCAGTTAACTCTATTGACTATTCATAGGGGTGACCGGTCTGACCCCATGTAAGTTTTCCATCGATCATCAAGGTAAATCGAAAAGTGCACATGGCGACCAGTCCAAAAGCCCAGCATCCTTTAGTTCCACCCCTTATTTAGAGGAAAAAATCTTATAAATACGTCATAACTAGAGGTCAAACTATGGATATCTGGATGATAATCTAGATATCCTATCGTAGTATCATAGCCCGGGGGACTCTATTATAGGAAAAGAATTAGAGAAGAGAGAAGAGTGCTAGTTAGTATTAATTTGTTGATAAGGATATAAAAAAACTATTACTAATTAGAATTAGAATTTGAATTTAAACTCACGTATTCCATTGAGAAGCGGTGGCAATGGACTATCGGTGAGTTGGCTTGGAGGTGGACTAGAGGAAGACTTTGAGCTAGAGATGAGGAGATGTCCTCATCGTCGGAAGAGCCCGTGGAGAGTAAAAGAGTGAAAGAGGGGTTAGAATGGAGATTGGGCTACCCTGATTGTCTCCTCTGACACTCAAGTTAGTTTTCAGTGATGCCAAGAATGAAGAAGATGAATAATGCAGGAGAATAAAATAAAGATAAATGTATGCTTGTTGAGAGTCTCTTACCTCCCCCCTCCTTCTCTTGGTCTTCAGCTCGAAGTTTTCCCCCAGTCCACCTCCAAGCCAACTCACAGGTAGTCTATCGCCACTGCTTCTAAATGTGATCAAATTTGGCGTAGTATGTAGATCTGGAGAATAAGGGTCTGGTCAGGACGAAGACTTGTAAGCTTCGTGTGCCCCAATTGACCGAGAATGATGCCAAAGAAATTTTATTTTTCATTCTACACTGTGGCGGCAATGTGTTTGTTGAAATCCTCTAAGAGCATGTGTTGGAGTAATCGGTGTGACCCTAGGTTTTGATGTTTGGGCAAAGGTTTAAGTTAGGTTTATTGTTGTATTTGATATGTGCTTATGAGTATACATGATGCAGGTAAAACAAGGAAAGTCCAAGTGAGATCTTGACAAAAGTAAAGTCCAAGGGTGAGTTTGGCAACATAAGTCCAAGTGTGGTTTGACAAAGATGAAGACCAAGGCTGAAGGAAACTCTTGAAAGTAAGTCGTGAAGAATGGGAAAACATCTAAGGGATGCAAGGCAGAGGGAGAAGGCTAGAAGGCAAGGTCATGAGAAGATCCGACAACAAGAACATGGCTAAAGGAAGCATCTTTAAGGTAAGACGTAAAGGATGGGGAAGCATCCGAGGGATGCGAGACTGATGGAAGATGGCTAGAAGGTAAGGTCGAGGTTGTGTGGGCGAGGACAAGTGCATGAGAGATTATACTTGGGATAAAACCCTAGGTTTAAGGTTTTACCAGTCGATTGAGACAGGGCATAGAATGTTTCTACAGCTGACGGATGTGAAAATCAGTCTACTGGTACTATAGCCAGTTGACTGTATGGTAGCCAGTCGATTGATATATTGACCCAATCGACTATACTGTAGCCAGTCGACTAGTAAAAAGTCGTTGGTAGAATCACGAATTCTATAGAGTGTCATTGACTAGCACTAGTCGACTGATGCAAGGATTGGTCGACTAGTAATGGTAAAATCAGTTTCCTAATTTTCCCAAGCTCTATTTAATGGAGCTTGGGGTGGCTAACCTTGGTAACAAAATTAGAGGTCGCTAACCCTTAATTAGAGACTCCTGAGCCTTCAAGTGCAATCTAAGTGTGATCGAGTTTGTGGCAAGGTTTTTTTCATTGAAAAGGAGGATCGTGCTAGCCGGAGTTTGCCTAGGAATCATCCACTGACGAATACGGATCGTTCAACTTACGAACAGCCGTGAAGTAGGAGCATCATCTCTTAACCACATTAAATGAAACATGTCATTAGGTTTTGTTCTTCTTGTTATTATCTTCCAAGTTTACCTTTCATTTTATACTTGTTATTTTGTATTTCCGCTGAGCTAATAAGTGTAGGAAGCGAACATAGAAGGTGACCTTCTATTCCCCCCCCCCCCCCCCCTCTATCTGATGTCAAAGGTCCCAACAGCATGGTGAATCATGGTGATTTTTTGACGTTTTCCATCTTCACATTTCAGATCAAGCGAACTTCCCACAGACGGTGTGAAATTTGATCCCATCTAGAAGTGGTGGCGATGGACTACCGATGAGTTGGCTTGGAGGTGGACTAAAGGAAGACTTCGAGCTGGAGACTAGGAGAAGGAGGGGAGGGTAAGATGTCCCCATCGTCGGGATAGCCAGTGGACAGTAAAATAACGAAAGAAAGGTTAGAACAGAGAAAAGTTGTTTACAAGTGTTCTGTTTTAGCTTCTGGAACCAAGACTGTATTTATAGCCCTAGTCGAAGTGCCTGGAAGGATTTCAGGTACCTGGAATGGGATAAAACTTTATCCCTGTCACAATGGATTACGTCAAACATGATCTGGATAATAATCCGGGTCCGGGCGCCCGAAAGGGTTCTAGGTGCCCAGAGTCCGGCGAGTCCGGGAGCTCGGACCAAGAAAGTCAACCTTATGTTGACTTTTGGTCCCGGTCTTCCGCTCCGATTTCGCTCGCCTTGGTCCGGGTCTTCTACTCCAGCCCCGCTCGCTTGGGTGATCTCGGCCATCTGGAATAGGACTCACCCGAACTCAACTTCTGGCATTCGAGCAATCTTCTTGCTTCTCGTCTCTCAGAACCGTTGCGCGTCTCCTTCTCGTCCGCTCGCGTACTCTTCCGTAGCACCTCGTCCCTCAGACGCACCAAACTCATCGGTTCTCTTTTGTGTTGCCCTTCTCGCTAGTTCCTGCACACTTAGACACAGGGTTAAAAATCAATAGAGCCTAACCTGACTTGGTTGATCATACCAAAAACTACCTCGGGGTACTAACAATTTCTTCCTTTTTGATGTGAGCAACCCAAGTTAAGTTAGGGTAAACTAACATTAAAGAAAGATAATTCCAAGATAATAAATTTATAATAAAATGCAAAAAAAAAAAAACTACTTCCCCCTATACATAACCTTCACTTCTCCCCTTTTGATCAAATAAAAATAGGGTACTTCAAAATAATTTTGGAAAATCTTAAACAAAAATCCAAGGGAAAAATATGAAAGTTTAAGGTTAACAAAAACTTTGAGTTAAAAAAAAACTTTAATTTTTAACAATATGAAAGTTAGCCCAAAAATAATTTAAAATTTTTTCTAACTCTTAATATTTTAAAAGAAATAATTTCAAAAAATTTTGAAAAATATTTAAAGCATTATAATTCAATGCTTAACAGTTAGTAAATTAAACATTTATTTCAGTAATTATCTTCCAGACTGTGGTGAGGTACTGGACCTTCTTGGTTATTGGAGCAACAATCACTTTCTAAACAAAGCCTCTTAAAGAAATTAAACATTTAATATTATCTTTGAAAGCTCTAAGTCCAATTTTAATGTATGCAAGATTTTGAAACCCAATATAGGTTCCTTCCAATTGGGTTAATCAAAAATTTATTAGAAATATATGTTGTTGACAATTTTCTAATTTAACCCCTAGGATATCTAAGATACCGGCTTAATCCATTATAATTTTGAGTTTGTTGAACATTTGAGCATGTATGATGTTTTAATTTTTCTATTTCTTTATTCAATTTTTCATTTTCTAATTTCAACTTTTTGAAATCTTCTAAACGACAAGAAATGGCTAAAGTTGATTTTAACGTTTTATTTTCTTTTTCTAACATACAACAATTCTTTGACAATAATTTAACAAACTTAAATAACTTGTTAGGGGAAAGAGATTGTACCTGACTTACCTTATCGACCCCGTAATCTGAAACTCCCCGTGGAGTGCAGCTTTCTTCCGATGTCGCTCCCCCTTCATCGATGCTCTCGATGCTCATTTCGGACGAGCTTGCTTCATCTTCATCTTCTTGGTGACTTGCTACTAGTGCAAGTCCGGCGATTGCTTCAATCTTTGATTCGGACGACATTTCGTCTCACGTTACTTTTAGGTTCTTGTACTTGTTCGTTTGGGTTGGCTTCTTGTTCTTGCTCTTGTCCTTGTTCTTCAATTTAGGACAACTGTCTTTTACAAGCCCTTGTTCATCGCAGTGGTAGCATCTTATCCTTCTTTTTCTTCTACCCTGCACTTGATTAAATTGCTTAGATTTAAATAATTTTTTAAATTTACTTACCATTATCTCGTTCGCCCATCTTTGCGTTAAAGGTAATGTTGTGCTTCGGCTCCTTCGAATCTTCACATCTTGTTTCATGGACTTCGAAAGTTAAAAATAATTCTTCTAAAGTAACAGATTCTAGATCCTTAGAGATATAATAAGCATCTACTAATGATGCCCATTTCGTATTTCTAGGGAATGCATTAAGCGTGTACCTTAGAGAATCTCGGTAGCTTACCTTTTCCCTGACATTCGTGAGTCTGGTGATGAGCTCCTTGATCCTTGAGTGAAGGTGTGCAACGGTTTCGCCTTCCTCTAATTGAAGGTTGTTGATCTGCTTGTGAAGTAGATCTCGTCTTACGAATTTCGCCTCCGAGGTTCTTTCATGTAGTTCCAAGAATTTCTCTCAGAGCTCCTTAGTAGACTTGTGGCTTCGATCCGGTTGACTTCTTGTGATGGTAAGATGTTCAACAAATGGAATTCTACTTTGTCGTTTGCCATGAAGTCGGCTTGCTCCTTCTTCATCCATTGGTATTTTTCTTTCCCTTCGGGTGCAATAAAGCTAAATTCCATTATTAAAAGTAAATCAAAGTCTGTCTTAAAAAAAATACCTCCATTCTATTCTTCCAGCTCGCGAATTTCCCCTCGAACTTCGATGGGTAGATGTTTGGTCTAGCCATCTCATGTGCTTCATTCGGTGGTTAGTCATCTTGAAGCTGCTGGGCTCTGATACCACTTGTTGGTCCCTTGGAGGCCGACTACAGGGGGTGAATAGTCTGCATAAAAATTTAATGAACATTTCTCGATCTTTTATAGCTTAATTAAATAACACACTTGCATAAAAAGAGTTAAGAAATTAAATAAAGAAAAGATGCACAATGGGTTTTACTTGATTATAACCGGAGAGGTTGTTAATCCAAGGAAGTTGAAAGTGCACCAAATTCTCCTTCAGGTGGAGAAGCCTCTTTACAACAATTAAAGCACTCAATAAGCAAAGCTAGACAGAAGAAGTTGTTTACAAGTGTTCTATTTTAGCTTCTAGAATCAAGGATGTATTTATAGCCCTAGTCGGGGCGCTTGGAATGGTTCAAGGTGCCTGAAAGAGGATAAAACTTTATCCGTGTTACAATGGATCGTGTCAAATGCGATCCGGAAAATAATCCAGGTTTGGGCACCCGAACCAAGAAAGTCAACCTTTTGTTTACTTTCAGTCCTAGTCTTCCGCTCCAGTTCCACTTGCCTTGGTCCGGATCTTCTGCTCCACCCCTGCTTGCTTGGGTGATCTCCTCCATCTGGAATAGGGCTCACCTGAACCCAACTTTCGACCTTCGAGCAAACTTTCGCTCCAATTTCTCGTCCCTCGGAAACGTCGCGCACCTTCTTCTCGTCCTCCCGCGTACTCTTTCGCAGCACCTTGTCCCTCAGACGCACCGAGCCCATCAGCTCTCTTCTGTGTCATCCTTCTTGCTAGCTGTGTCTTTTGTTGGTGCAATATCCCTTAGGTCAGGGTTGACTGGTTTGACCAAGCTTGAGTCTTGGTCATAGTTTCGATGTTTGACAATACATGTAGACACATGGACAATGCAGGTGCAGTTATTCATATGGAGAGATTCTGATCAGGGACTAATCAGTGTGAATGAAGAAGAGTCAAGTAGGTATACCTGACTGGAAGGAAACCCTGGTGAGTGAAGCCAGGTGAAAGTCCTAGTGAGTGAAGCTAGGCAGTATGGAAGTCCTGGTGAGTGAAGCCAGGCAGAAGGAAAATCCTGGTGAGTGAAGCCAGGTGAAAGACCTAGTGAGTGAAGCTAGGCAGTGTGAAAGACCTAGTGAGTGAAGCTAGGCAGATTGAAAACCCTAGTGAGTGAAGGTAGGTGAAAGTCCAAGTAGGTCAAGAGAGTGACCGGATACTTGGCATGAAAGAAAAATCCAAGTGGGTCAAAGGGATTGACCGGACACTTGGTGAGGGAGTCCTAGCAGGTCAAGGGAGTGACTAGATGCTAGGCATGACGTACCAACAGGTTAAGCTTGACCGGATGTTAGTTTGGGAGGTTTGAGACTTGGTTTTGGGCAAAAACCAAGTGCTGGATCGATCCGTGGATCGATCCAGGCTCTGGATCGATCAGTGGATCGATCCAGACCTTTCCCAGCGAACAGAAAGCCTCTGGATCGATCAGTGGATCGATCTAGAGGTCTCAATCGATCAGTGGATCGATTGGGACGCTGCTGCTTCGCGCGATAAGCGCTGGATCGATCTGTGGATCGATCCAGGCATTTTTCCAGAGCACAGAGGCGCTCTGGATCGATCCGTGGATCGATCCAAAGCCTCCCCGATCGATTGGGAATAATCGAATCGATTGGGATTCGACCGTTGAGTTGTATTTGAGCCGCAGGCGAGCGTTGTCTTCGGCATCTCTTCACAGATTCATTTCAGATCTTCACTAGCTCCTCCAATGCTCTTCTCAAGCTCGAGATCGTCAGTTCTTAAAGGTTCTTGGAGGCTTTTCCAAGTCAAGAGGCGGATCAAAGCAAGAAGAAGAAACTAGGGTTAGGGTTTGTGCACTCATTGTAAGCTTGTAAGCTTGTATTTCTTTACTACCCTTTCTTCTTCTTGTATTGAGTCTTGTAGGGCTTCTCCGCCCTTGGTTGTTACCATAAAGGAGAGTTTCATTAGTGGAGGGTGCGTGCGTTGTGTGGATCCTTGGATTAGTTACCTCCCTTGGAGGTGGATACCAAGTAAAACAACCGTGTTAGCGTTGTGTGATTTGTTTCTGTATTTTCCGCTGCCATATCTTTGAAGAAACAAGTAACGCCGAACACCGGGCACGCGACGAGCTATTCACCCCCCCTCTAGCTACTTTTGGTCCTAACATGTGGTATCAGAGCAAGGTTGCTCTTCACCGGAATCATCGCCGGAAGGGTCAAGTATAACAAGAAGAGCTAGAGGGTGAAGAAGTTGAAGCAAAATTGTCCAAGTCAAAGAAATTCAAAAGCTCAACTTCTACAATGGAATTCCGAGATGGGCTCGGATTCGACACGAGGGTGGCTCCACCATACACTTCCACGAGCTTCGATTCTTGGAAATCAAGAATCGAAAATTTTCTTATGATGGAGATAGAGCAATGGTTTGCTCTTATGGAAGGCTTCAAGGCTCCAACAAACTCCAAGGGCAAGCTTCTCAAGAAAAGCAAATGGAGCTCGGAGCAAGTCCAAAGGTGCGAGGCCAATGACAAAGTGACCAAGCTTTTGGTAAATTTATTGCCAAGCACCATCCTTTGCAAAATTGGAGAATTTGAAGATGCAAAGGATTTATGGAGCAAATTGGCCAAGCTTCATGAAGAGATCCCCTCCACTGTACAAGAGGAAGAATATCCAGAGAGGGTGACTCTTTGGAGCAAGACCAAGAGGAGGACTCCAAGGTTGAGAGATGCTCAACCTCCGAAGAAGAAGTCCAAGAAGAAGCTTCATCCTCAAGGGAATGCATCGAAGGGAACAAGGAGGGAGCATACTCCTTGTTTCATATTCAAGATGATGAAGCCTCCACCTCTAGGATTGAGGGGGAGCGATCCTTGGTGACGCCGGATCAAGAAGGAGAAGCCTCTACATCCAGGTCAAGAGACGAAGAGGAGGAAGAAGATTCTACCTCCACAAGTCAAGAAAAATCAAATGGAGGGGAATCAAGGTCCGATCAAGAGGAAGCTTCCACCTCCGGATCCAAAGGAAAAGATGCCACCCCTACAAGCAAAGGTATAAATATTTCAATTAATAATAAAAATCATATTATATGCTTTGAATGTAGGGAACATGGGCACTACAAGAGCAAGTGTCCTAAACTGGCCAAGAAGAAGGGCCAAGTGGCACAAAAGGGCAAGGTGAAGCCCAAGGAGACCATTCCCAACACAAAGAAGAGCAAGGAGCACATTATGTTCTTCTCTTGCAATCAAAAGGGGCATTACCGGAGTCAATGCCCTAAGGGGAAGAAGATGGTCAAGGCTCAAGGAGGCACTAGTCAAGGGGGAGCCTCCAAGGTAAAGAAGAAGGTATCTTTTCTTGAGCCTAACCCTTTACATTATGGTAAAAAGCATGATAGTTCTAATTTTTATCATTTTAATGCAATTTACCATAAGAATAGAAAGCATGAGGGCTTTAAGGAAAAGCATGTGGTCCTACATACCAAAACTACCCAACCTAAGGTTAGGAAGGTAGATAGACACTTGAGCGAGAACACTAAGGATAATAGATACATGCCCAAGAACAAAAATGCCCATGGACCAAAACCTAAGGATTTAATGATAGAAAATCAAGTCTTGAGGTCAAGACTTGATAAAATGGAAAAGACCCTAAAAAGGATCGAAAATATCCTACAAGGGCAAAATGAGCAATACCTAGGGCTAGGAAAATCAAAGCCATCCAATGGCCATAGAGGGTTGGGATACAAACCAAAGGCTAAGAAGGATGTGCCCTCGTACCATAGAGTTCCATATAGTTATGGAACAAACCCTAGGTCCAGTGGTCAAGCCAAGAATACTAGAGAAGTCATCCCTAAGAGTATTTTTGCGATAAATGTGACTAAGACTTCTAAGAAGTCTAAGAAAGTCACTAACAAGGTCACAAGGGAGGCTATCCCTAGAGTTGACCTAGAAAATGTGACCAAGGCTTCTAAGAAGCCCAACAATGTCACTAGGAAGGTATCTAGGGAAGTAATCCCTAGTGAGTACCTAGAGCATCCAAGGAGCACCAATAGGTGTTGGGTTCCTAGGAGCATCTTCTCTACCCCATAGATGGGTTAGAGAGTGTCAACTCCGATTAGAAGGGTAGTTAACCCAACTTTGAGGAAATTGACACTCAAGGAGCATTTTCAAGGTTTTTGTTAACCTTTGAAAATGAAATGGAATTATTATTTACTCTTTGAAAGAGTAAAATGTGCCTAATGGTGGAAAAATTGATTTTATCTTAAATGACATAAATTGAGAAAACCTAGAGAAATACCAAGTTGGGATTTTGGTATTCTCTTAAAAATTTAAGGCAATCCGGGCCTTGATTTACGTGTTTACTCTTGAGGAAAAATGGAATATGCCAACATTTGAGGATATACTTAATTTTTAAGTGGCATAAACAAATCAAGAGAAATAGAAATGTCAATTTAGGTTTTGGCACTTCTTTGAAGCATTTAGGGCAATCTAGGTTTAACGTTTTAAGTTAAAACAAGTGGAAATAGCTAAGTGGTTAAGGATACTTAGGTAGGTAATCTAGGTATATTTTATTTATGCTAAACCTTGCCATGATTGTTTGCCCATCATATGCCATGACATCATGTCTATTTTTGCATTCATGTCTTATTATGAAAAATCCAAAAATATCATGTCATGACATTCATACATCATGTAGTTATAGGACATTTTTTTAAAAAAAAATATTTCCTTTTGATGTATGCCATAACATAATCATGCATTAAGGTTAATTCCTTGTAATTAAGGACAAATGACATTTAACAACACTTATTAACAAGTGACATCCTAGGTGGATGTCAAATATCTCTAAAATGCCTAGATAGATATGCATGATCCCTAGAATAGGGCAAAACCAAAATCTCACATCTCACAAAAACCTATAAGATGACTTGTATGTATTTTAGTGCACATTAGATACAAGTGAGATGTTAGGATGATGAACAAAACTCAATATGTTGATTTAGTGCATTCTTTTGAGTTTTAAGTTCATCAAAACACATAGTTATGTGTTTTCCCATCATTGGGAAAGCTAATGTACAAGTCATGTGCATTAAGCCCAAGGAACATGGTGGAAAATTGGTTTTGAAAATGTTTTCAAAATGCTTTTGGAAAACCTTGGTGAAGGTCATCTTTTGATAGTAATCATCATTGAATGGTTAGACACAAACTTGAAGAATACGCTAAAGTTTTAGCAAGTTTTCAAGCTTGTGTCAATCTTTGAAAATATGATGTATTTTCATAGAAAACTATTTTTCCATGATAAAGTACACCCTAAACAATGTCTACACGAAATTTCATGATTTTTGAATTTTTGTAGAATTTTCTAGGGGCCTCTGAAGGTGACTGAAATCATTTTTCAGCAACTATCAGACCTCAATCGATCCACCGATCGATTGAGGGTCTCAATCGATCAGTGGATCGATTGGGAGCAAGCTTCTCGCGAACAGAAGCTTGTTGGATCGATCAGCCGATCGATCCACAAGGCCTGAATCGATCAGTGAATCGATTCAGCAAGGTTCAATCGATTGGAACCCAACTCCAATCGATCCAAGTTGCTGATTTTGGCTGGGAATGCCTGATTTCAGCATTTTGAACCTATGTTAGTCTAGGTAACCATTCCAAACCCCTCAAAATACATTTGTATACATAAAAAGGGTGTTTTCGTGTTGAAAACAAGGATGGATTGGTTAAGGAAGACTATATTGAAGTCGAGGGTGAGGTTTGTTTCAAATTTTGAATATTTGAACCTCAAAGCTTCTAAATTTGGGTTTCCTAAAGGATTAGGGATTCCAAGTCATTGTTGGTGCAATGACAGAAGTTACCACCATGTCTTTAGGGGGAGGGACTCTTTAAAGGCATGACAATTATTTTTCATGAACCTTAGAAGGTGGTTAACCTTTCGTTAAGTGGATAATGCTCAAGGATGGGCATTTTGCCTACATTGAGGAAGAATGTAGGGTTAAGGATAAATGAAGGGTATGAGACCTTCATTTGGGTCATTAGACCATGTTAATGCTCCAGAGCGAGCATTATTTGAAAATAAAGGGAATGGGTCCTTCATTATCGTGTTGGTCATAACGAGTGAAGTTGTGAACAACGATGAGCAACTCTTCAGGGGGAGAGTTTTCAACAATGGGGCATTTGTTGAAGTGTGCCCAAAATTGAGGCATGGGTTGATGTGTGCCAATAGGGGGAGAATGTGTGGTTTAAGTTAGGCCTTCATTACCTATGGGGGGAGGTCATAGGGGGAGAATGAAGGGAACCAACATTCATACTTTGGCATGAATGGAGTTAAGGCTATGGGATTAGCTTAACTCAGAATGGTCCAAACTTAAAGGTATTGTCAAACATCAAAAAGGGGGAGATTGTTGGTGCAATATCCCTTAGGTCAAGGTTGACTGGTTTGACCAAGCTTGAGTCTTGGTCATAGTTTCGATGTTTGGCAATACATGTAGACACATGGACAATGCAGGTGCAGTTGTTCATATGGGGAGATTCTGATCAGGGACTGATCAGTGTGAATGAAGAAGAGTCAAGTAGGTATACCTGACTGGAAGGAAACCCTGGTGAGTGAAGCCAGGTGAAAGTCCTAGTGAGTGAAGCTAGGCAGTATGGAAGTCCTGGTGAGTGAAGCCAGGCAGAAGGAAAATCCTGGTGAGTGAAGCCAGGTGAAAGACCTAGTGAGTGAAGCTAGGCAGTGTGAAAGACCTAGTGAGTGAAGCTAGGCAGATTGAAAACTCTAGTGAGTGAAGGTAGGTGAAAGTCCAAGTAGGTCAAGAGAGTGACCGGATACTTGGCATGAAAGAAAAGTCCAAGTGGGTCAAAGGGATTGACCGGACACTTGGTGAGGGAGTTTTAGCAGGTCAAGGGAGTGACTAGATGCTAGGCATGACGTACCAACAGGTTAAGCTTGACCGGATGTTGGTTTGGGAGGTTTGGGACTTGGTTTTGGGCAAAAACCAAGTGCTGGATCGATCCGTGGATCGATCCAGGCTCTGGATCGATCAGTGGATCGATCCAGGCTCTGGATTAATCAGTGGATCGATTCAGACCTTTCCCAGCGAACAGAAAGCCTCTGGATCGATCAGTGGATCGATCCAGAGGTCTCAATCGATCAGTGGATCGATTGGGACGCTGCTGCTTCGCGCGATAAGCGCTGGATCGATCTGTGGATCGATCCAGGCATTTTTCCAGAGCACAGAGGCGCTCTGGATCGATCCGTGGATCGATCCAAAGCCTCCCCGATCGATTGGAAATAATCGAATCGATTGGGATCCGACCGTTGAGTCGTATTTGAGCCGCAGGCGAGCGTTGTCTTCGACATCTCTTCACAGATTCATTTCAGATCTTCACTAGCTCCTCCACAGCTCTTCTCAAGCTCGAGATTGCCAGTTCTTGAAGGTTCTTGGAGGCTTTTCCAAGTCAAGAGGCGGATTAAAGCAAGAAGAAGAAACTAGGGTTAGGGTATGTGCACTCATTGTAAGCTTGTAAGCTTGTATTTCTTTACTACCCTTTCTTCTTCTTGTATTGAGTCTTGTAGGGCTTCTCCGCCCTTGGTAGTTACCATAAAGGAGAGTTTCATTAGTGGAGGGTGCGTGCGTTGTGTGGATCCTTGGATTAGTCACCTCCCTTGGAGGTGGATACCAAGTAAAACAACCGTGTTAGCGTTGTGTGATTTGTTTCTGTATTTTCCGTTGCCATATCTTTGAAGAAACAGGCAACGCCGAACACCGAGCACGCGACGAGCTATTCACCCCCCCTCTAGCTACTTTTGGTCCTAATATCTTTTACTTGACTTCTTGTGCTCTTAAGTGTTAGATCATAGAGTTCACTAGAGAGGGAGGGGGGGGGGGGGGGTGAATAGCAATTGTTAAGAATTCAAAAATTGATTTAAGTATGCAATGAAAATAAGAAAAGTAAAGACAATGCTAACATAACCAATTTTACTTGGTTCGGAGCCTTCATCGACTCCTACTCCAAGGCTCGCACTCGTCGAGTGCTTTCGTTGGTCAATCACTAATAACTCGTAAAAATGATTACAAAAATGAGTACAAGCATTATTAAAAAGAATACCGACAAGAGAAACAGAAGATTAAATTGTAGGTTGTTGGAGAAGCCTCGTGACGTCGCAAGAGCAGTGCGCAACAGAGCAGTCATAGCAGAAGTTGTTGTTTCGAAGCTCTGGTGGAGACCTTCTTTTATAAGAGTGCTCCGGGCGTCTGGATTCCTTCCGGGTGCCTGGATCGTGACATCATCAGACTAATTGGTGCACTCCTAGCTGTCTGGATATAAATTGCCTTCTGGGTGCTCGGACCAGTTCCGGGTCTCCGGGCCATCATTTTCCAACACACCATTTTCCTGCAAGAAAATGTTAGTCCACAAAATAAAGTGTTAGCACAATTATATTCAAACAGAGTAATAATTAGATTTCGTCTCACCGAGACCAGAATCTAGTCATGATCTCAACTTAGATTCTCGAAATGGTTAAGCTGGATCGACGCCTAAGTTCCCTAACTAGGAACGCGTCCTCACCAAGTCACTCCCCTCCAGTGACTTACCTAAACTTACCTACCAGACATCCAGTCAGCCCGTCAACCTGTCTGGACTTCGTGCTAGCTATCCAGTCAGTCCGTCGACCTAGTTGGGCTTCATGCCAACTATCCGGTCAGCCTGTCGACCTAGCTGGGCTTCGTGCCATCTATTCAGTCAGCTCGTCGACCTAGCTAGGCTTCGTGCTAGCTGTCTAGTCGGCCCGTCGGCCTTGTTGAACTTCACACCAGCTATCCGGTCGACCCGTCGACCTAGTTGGATTTCTCCTGCACACTCAGTAAAAATGTTATATCACAACAAAACTAACTTAACGTACTTTTGTCATTCATCAAAACCTGAGTTAGACCATTAGTGATAACCACACCAACAATCTCTCCATTTTTAATGCAATGACAACCTGGATTAAGTTAGTAAAAATTTGCAAAAATAACTACATAGATTTTGGTTTTAGATTATTTTTGTCTAGATTTTTGAGATTTTTTATTTTGGTGTTCTGTTTAGATTTTTGCTAACTTAATCTAGCTTAATACATCTAACGCTCTCCCTTTGACATTCATCAAAAAATGAAACAAGTCATGAAAAAAATTGGCTAAGTAAAGCAACCAAAATATTCGGGATTAAAGAATTTTTTTTTTTTTGCAAAACTAACTTGAAGATTAGAAAATAAAAAATGATAAAACTAAATGAAGATTTTGAAAACTGTGCTAAGTTGTTTTCAAAAATATCTTTTAAAGTAATATTTCAAAATTTTAAATAGTTGTCAACTTGATTTTTAAAAACTATCTTTTAAAACACTTTTGAGATTTTTAAGGCCGAAAATTTTTTACAGCTTTAAAAATACTTGTAGTTAAAAAATAAAGCAGTTTTCAAAGAAAAAATATTGTTTTTTTTTTTTAAAATAAAGTTATTAATCCTCCCCCTGAATTTATTACTCCCCCTGAAGTCAACACTCCCCCTTAAGTTAACAATCTCACTTAAGTAAACATTCTCTCTGAAGTTATCATTGGAATTTGGGTATGTTAAATTTCAAGGTCTTAATAAGTACATCTTTATAACTAAGTGTTTTAGGGGATTTGGGGTCAGTAACACTCATATTCACTATTATAAATTTCATAAATATTTCTACATACTTATTATAATTATTCATTTAAGTTTCAAGTTAAATGCAATAATTTGTTACTAACTCAATTTAAAATTTAATACTGATTAAAACAACATAAATTTTGTATTAATTAATTGAGTTAATAGTTAAATTTTGATTAATTTAATCTTAATTTGAGTTGACCAATAAGTTAAAATTATCATCAGATTAATAGAAAATATTTATTGAAAGTACTCAAATTTAGTTGATAATTAGTATTAGATTGATTAATTGACCAAAATGATTAAATTCATATTTATCAAATGAATTATTAAATTAGGATTAAACAATTAAGGTTTGAGTTAATTTTAATTTATTTTTTAAAAAAATAATTGACAAAAGAGTTTTATTTAATGATTTTTGAAATATTTTAAAATACTTCAAATTTTAATTTATATTTTGAATTGATATTTGATTAAGTTTAAGTTTTAAGTTTTAAGTTTAAGTTTTAAGTTTTAAGTTTAAGTTATAATTTTTAATTTTAAGTTTTAAGTTTTGTTTTAAGTTTAAGTTTTGATTTTAAGTTTATGTATTAATTTTAAGTTTTAATTTAATTTTAATTTTAATTTATTTAGGTTTAATTTAATTTTTAAGTTAATTTTAATTTAAGTTGAATTTTAAGTTAATTTGATTAAGTTAGTTTTAAATTTTAATTTAAGTTTTTAGATTAAGTTAAGTTTTAGTTAAGTTAATTTTTTCTTAAGTTAATTTTAAATTTATATTTTAATGTATAGTCAAATTTGATTTAAAAATGACTTGAGTTAATATTTTAATTAGGTTAAATTAAGATACTGATCAAGTTAGCTAAGTTCTCAAATAAGGTTAGACTAAATAACTAAATTTTAATTATTTATTATTATTATTTTTTGTTTAATTAAGTTTAAAGCTTAGAGTAATTGAATTTTGATTTATAGTTTAAAGTTTTCTTAAATGATTTTTAAAGTTTTTAAAACGATTTTTAAAATAATTTTTAAAATTTTTTTAAAAAATATTTTTTAATAGAATTTTTAAAATGATTTTACAAGTTTTTTTGAAATGATTTTTAAAATAATTTTTAAAAGTATTTTAAAAATAATTTTAAAATAAATTTTAAAAGTATTATTAAAATAATTTTAAAGAATTTATTTAAATGATTTATAATACTATTTTTAAAATAATTTTTAAAAGTATTTTAAAAATAATTTTTAAACATATTTTTCAAATAATTTTTAAAAGTATTTTTAAAATAATTTTACAGGATTTTTAAAATAATGTTAAAGGATTTTTTTAAAATAATTTTTAAAATAGTTTTTTTTTAAGATAATTTTTAAATTAGTTTCATTTTTACTTAATTTAATTTTAACTTAGTTTTAATTTTAATTTAGTTTTAGTTTCAATTTAATTTTAATTTTAATTTTAATTTAATTTAATTTTAACTTGGTTTTAATTTTAATTTAATTTAATTTAATTTAATTTAATTATAATTTTAGTTTAATTTAATTTTAATTTTAATTTTAATTTTAATTTTAATTTTAATTTTAATTTTAATTTTAATTTTAATTTTAATTTTAATTTTAATTTTAATTTTAATTTTAATTTAATTTCAATTTAAATTTTGTTTTCTTTTAATATATTTTATTTTAATTTTATTTTAATTTATAATTAATTGAATTTAATTTTAATTTAATATAATATAATATAATTTAATTTAATATAATTTAATTATAATTTTATTTGATTTGATTTTAATTAATTTTATTTTAATTTGATTTTAATTTTAATTTTAATTTTAATTTTAATTTTAATTTAAGTTTAATTTAAAATAATTTACCTTAGTAATCTCACCCGATCTATATTTTCAATCAGGGAATTCTATGATTTTGTGAGATGAATTAGGTTTAATTTTAGGATTTGGTTTAACTTTGTGTTAGATTCAAGTTTAGTTTTGAGCTCAACAAACAGATATTTATTGGATAAACTTCTGGGATATGATAAGTCACCTGGACATCATTAGAGTAACCATGCATTCGAGGTTTTCCAAATAGTCTCATCCACTAAACTTAGTACAAAATCTTGGTCTAACTGGTTAGGATCCGTAAGGGGAAGCTTCAGTTAGTTCTACTCAGCCAAATGCACCAGGTCGAAGTCATATCTTTCTAGACATGCATAGACTGAGCTTCCTTAACCTACAATCATCCAAAACTTCACCAGTACCGTAGGTCAAGTTAAAATTTTGTCTCTTTTTAATCTAATCCTAATTATCCTGCTGGGTAGGTTATTTTGGAGGTGCCAATTAGTTTAGAGTCTCTCCCTAAATTATTGATTTTCCTTTTAAGATTTATAATTTATAATTTAAATTTAAGTTTTTTATTTTGAATTAATTAAATTGGTCAAATTTCTTTCTTTAAAGAGTGTATTTAATATTTAAATTTTCTTTTAATTTTATTAAGTTAAGATTTTTAGTGTTTAAGTTTTTATTAGTTTTTAAATTTGAATTGATTAAACTATTTAAATTATATTTCTTTAAAGGTTTATCTCTTAATTTTTTATTAACGGTTAATTTTAATTTTTTTTTTAATATTTAATTTTGAATTTTCTTTAATGTTTAATTTTGAATTTATTAAATTCGGTTTTGGTTTTATTGGAATATTTGAATTTATCCTTATATTTTCGTTGTCTTTTAAGTTTATATTATTAGATGAATTTATTAGATTAGTCTTCTCTTTAAAATTTAATATTTTGTTAGTTAAATTATCTTGGTTTTGGATAGAATTTTCTTGATTGATATTGTCTAGATTATTAAATAATTTATTAAGGTATTTATTGATTTTATCTAAATCTATTTTCTTTTTTTTATGTTTTAAATTCAAATTTATTTTAATGTTTAATTAATTGTTTTTGAATTTTTATTTAATTTTAGATTTTCTGAATTATTTGAATTGATTTGGTCATTATTCTGTTTGCCCAAGTCAAGGTTAATGCTGATTTGATCAAAGTCTTGATTGACTTGATCAGAATCTAGATTATTTTGTGGTTTTGAATTTGAATCATGTAAATTTAGATTATCATGTACCATATTTGGGATAATTTCATACTTATCTAAATTATCTTGCAGATTATTTAACCTACTACTGGCATAGGTATTTTGGTAAATTATGCTAACCTTAAGCTCATTCCCTAATTCAGTAGACTTCTCCGTTGGGTCTGACTCGAGTCTGGATTCGATTTTACTTGATTCTTTAACTCCAACGACTCCTCGTGAAGCCTGGTCAGGCAGGTCCAAAACTCGTGGGTGTCCTTGACCTTTCCTATCCTGCATGTAACTTTGTTAAGTAATAAATCTGAAACAAACTTTACTACTTTTTGGTTTGCTTCCAAGTTCTGGGTTGATCGTCTCAATGTCATGCCGCCATCGAAGTCGTTCATAAAGATGAAGTTTTCCATCTGCATCCTCCACAAATTGAATTCGTGCCTCTCATATATCTCATATGGTGGTGGTTTATGGATGTTCCACCCTTCTTGAAGAGACATTGGTATATTTGCAAAAAAAAATAGACAAGAAGCAATTTCCAAGACTTTATCTTGGGGTAAGCAACGTGGGAGATAAAGAAATATGCATGTAAAAATAATTATTTTAAAAAATAATAAAATATTAATAGTAAATATTATTATAAATTTTGTTAAAAGTGATATTTTGTCAACACTAACTAATGGTGAAAAAATGAAAAAGAATTTTTCAAAAATACTTTTGTAGGGGAAAATGAAACGATATCTAATTTTTCTTTAAAAAGACCCTCTTGCCTGATTGGTGGTTGCATCAATTCAGAGTTGTACCCGTTATGATACCACTTGTTAAATTGTAGAGTTCGCTAGAGAGGGGAAGGGGGGGGGGGGGATAGCGATTGTTAAGAATTCAAAAATCGATTCGAGTATGCAGTGGAAATAAGAAAAATAAAGATAATGTTAACACAACCAATTTTACTTGGTTCGGAGCCTTCGTCAACTCTTACTCCAAGGCTCGCACTCATCGAGTGCTTTCGTTGGGCAATCACTAATAACTCACAAAATTGATTACAAAAATGAGTACAGGAATTATTAAAAGAATACTTACAACAGAAACAGAAGATTAAATCGTAGGTTGTCGGAGAAGCCTCGCGGCGTCGCAGGAGCAGTCATAGCAGAAGTTGTTGTTTCGAAGCTCTGGTGGAGACCTTCTTTTATAGGAGTGCTCCGAGCGCTCGGATTCCTTCCGGGCGCCTGACCGTGTCATCGTCAGACCAATTGGCGCGCTCCTAGTTGTCATGATAGAAATTGCCTTTCGGGCACTTGGACCAGTTCCGGGTGCCCGGACTATCATTTTCCAGTACACCTTTTTCTTGCAAGAAAATGTTAGTTCGAGCTAAAATATAATTTATACTACCCTGCAAAATAAAGTGTTAGCACAATTATATTCAAATAGAGTAGTAATTAGATTCTGTCTCACCGAGGCCAGAATCTAGTCATGATCTCAACTTAGATTCCCGAAATGGTTCTAAGTTGGATCGACGCCTAAGTTCCCTAACTGGGAACGAATCCTCACCAAGCCACTTTCCTTTAGTGACTTACCTTAATTTACCTGCTAGACATCCGGTCAACCCGTCGACCTGTCTGGACTTTGTGCCAACTATCTGGTCAGATCATCGACCTAGTTGGGCTTCGTGCCAGCTATCCGGTCAGCTCCTTGACCTAGCTGGGCTTCGTGCCAGCTATCCGATCAGCCCGTCGACCTAGTTGAACTTCACACTAGCTATCTGGTCAGCCCGTCGACCTAGCTGGATTTCTCCTCACACTCAGTTAAAGTGTTAGATCACAACAAAACTGACTTAACGTACTTTTGGCATTCATTAAAACATGAGTTAGATCATTAGTGCTAACCGCACCAACAATAAGTTCCTACACACTTAGACATAGAGTTAAAAACCAACAGGACCTAACCTGACTTGGTTGATCATATCAAAAACTACCTTGGGGTATTAACATATTGTTTGACTCAACCAGGAAGACTAGTCGGCCTGACCAGGAAGAATAGTCGGCTCGACCAAGTCAGGAAGATTGGTGGGTTGGATGCTCTGCTCTGCCAAAAAGACTTTCAACTTGACTCTACTTTGCTAGACATGCTGGTTGCTTTTAGAAGAGTGGTCGGGTGGTCGGTCGGGTTGGCCTTGGCGGGTCTACCGGTCAAGTCAACCCTGGTGAGTCAGCCGGTTGGGTCGGCATTGGCGAGTTAGCCCTGTTGGGTTAGTCAATCAAGTCAGCCCTGGTTGTTGGTCGGTCGAGTCAGCCTTGGCAAGTTAGCTAGTCGAGTCAACCCTGGCGGGTCAGCCCTAGCAAGTCGATCAGTCTGGTTAGCCCTGGCGAGTTAACCCAATGAGTCAGCCCTGGCAGGTCGACTGGGTGGGTCGACCCCGACGGGTTGACCGAGTGGGTCGGCCCCGACAGGTCGACCAAGTGGGTCGGCCCCGACGGGTCAACTCGGTGGGTCGAACTTATAAGTACTCCGTGGTAGTTTTGGTGTGATCAACCAAGTCAAGTTAAGTCCTATTATGTTTTGATGCCCTGTGTCTGAGTGTGAAGGAACTTAGGAGCACAAAAGGTCGAGTGACAGACGCAACAAGCGGGAAGGACGACACGGGAGAGAGTTGATGGACTCGATACATCGGAGGGACGAGCTGCTGTTGAAGAGTACGCCGGCAGATGAGAAGGAGGCGCACAACATTTTCGTGGGACTAGAAATCAGAGTGGAAGATTGTTCGAGAAGGTTGGAAAATGTGTTCGGGTGAACCCTATTCCTGATGGTCGAAATCACCCAAGCGAGTGGAGCTAGAGTGAGAGCCCAGACCTAAAAAATCAATAGGGAAGTTAACTTTGGTCTGGGCACTCGGACCCTATTTTCTAGATAACTACTTTGTCATCAAAAGAAACAGAATATCTATCCATAAATAATTTAGAAACTGAAATCGAGTTCTTTCTAAAAGATAGTACGTAAAGATAATTTCTCAAAATAAAAGTTTTATTCTTATCGAAAGATAATAAAATATCTTCCACTGCAACAGCTGCCACTCTCGTAGCATTACCCATATAGACGGTGATTTCTCCTTCATGTAGTCGTCAAGTTTCCTGGAACCCTTGCAATAAATTGCAGACATGATCAGTGGCTCCCGTATCTACACACCAGGTACCGGTAGATAACACCACTAAATATGTTCCGACAACTAATGAATAAGATACACCTTCATTATTCTCGTTTCTGTGAGGACAGTCCAAGTTTTGTTTCCAATCAATATAATTAGGACCAGTAAGTTTGTTTTCTTTTAAAATAACAGCGAGAGGATTGAAAGCCATTTTGAAATCCTGAGAATCACAAAAATAAGATATTTGGTCAAAACTTTAGAATTTAAAATAATATTGATCCCTCAAACAATATAATTTAAATTCACCAACACCTCAAAACATCGTGAATTTAGTATGCCACAATAGTGTGGACGTATACTAATTCAAATATTTGTAAGAGGAGGTTTTACCCAATAATTTTATTATCTTGTCAACCTAAATTATGACAAATAAAATTAATAGTTGGTTTATCTTCGGTCACACAAAATAATAGCAGTGACTCCGATGGGGAGGATACTATTAAATGTACCTAAGTGTATACCATTACTTGATACTTAGTACATTAATTAGGATTGTACCTCTTCAGACGGAGAAGATCACACAAACTTAATAATTTCCTATAATCATCCATAGAGGAAGTTTGATCTAGTGATCTGCAAACAAACTCATCTGATGTGGAGGAAGGCACTTAAAGCCAATGCACAAGTTTGAATGCATCACGTACAAACAAGTAATGGAGACCGTGGAATTTAAATGAATAAACCTTCTCCCACTTAGTTATTTAAACAAGGAATTTTAACATGCACACATATCACACATGCACACAAAAGCATACACATCATAGCACATAAAGGCAATAAATATGGAAATATAATTTTCCAACTATTATAGAATCAACATAATTCTTTTTAGAAAATTTTCTTAGGAAAGAATTAATATAATTCTTTTTAGAAAAATTTTAAGAAATAATCAACGTAATTCTTTTTAGAAAAATCTCTAATTCTGTTGAGAAAAAATCTCCCCTTTTTTTCTTTCTTTTCTTTTCTTTTCTTTTGGTTTGGCCGGCCCCTTGCTTGGGCACCAACCAAGGATGTGGTTGACCCCTTTCTTGGGTAGGAAGCAAAACCAAAACGGGTGAATGCGAGGCTTTATAGATGCTACAACTGGGGCCGAGAGGAGGAATTAGTTTTGGCCTCCTAATGGACTTGAGCTTCCTGTGTTTGACTCGAACACCCAACTCAAGTTCATCAATAATAACTCATACCACTAAAGAGTTCTTATTGAACTACCGCACCAATCCCATATTATAATATGGGCTCCTTCTTATCATGAGTGTGTTAGTCTCCCTGTGTCTAAGATATCGTATGTCCGTTAATTAAATAAGTTACTGACACTCACTTAATTAACATCTAGCTCTAAGAGTAGTATCACTCAACCTTATTATCATGTTGGACTAAGTCCACCTGCAGGGTTTACATGATAATCCTTATGAGCTCCTCAAGGGGACATCATCAACTTAGATTACTAGGACACAGTTTCCTTTTATAATCAACAACACACCATATAAATAATATTATTTTCTAACTCATCGGGCCTATTGATTTAACTGAATAAATCTCTCCCTTTGATAAATTAAAGAAATAAATACTAAGTATATGTGTTTGTTATTATATCGGGATTAAGAGTACACACATCCATAATAGCAGAGGTTTTGTTCTTTTATGCAGTCAGTATAAAAAGAACAACCTCAAATGCTCCTGCTCAATACACACATAGTGTACTAGTATAATTTTATAGTCAAGATAAACTAATATCAAATTACACTGCAACCATTCCAATGGTTTGTCCCAATCCATCTTGGTGTGAGCTACTATTTATAATTTATAAAGAACTGATAACATTATCTTCTGTGTGACACCACACACCATGTTATCTACAATATAAATTAAATGGAGAACTGCATTTAACTAAATGCAGACATTTGACCAATGTGATTCTCATTTCAAAATAAATGTTCATACAAAAAGTTAAGCTTTTAGTATACATCCTAACAATCAGAACCCAAACGCTTTAAGAGGACTAACCTCCAATCGAAGCACAAGAGATGGCCAGACCGAGTATCTATCTATTTAAGTTTGAGGGGGAATTTACGAATTAGAAAAAGAAGATGGAGGTATTTTTTTAAAATAGATTTTGAATCATTGATTATTATGAAATATGGTTTTGCAGCACTAAAGGACAAAGAAGAATATCAGTGGATGAAAGAGTAAGTCGACTTCGTGGCAAACGACAAGGTAGAGTTCCATCTAACAGGCATTTTATTGCCACAAGAAGTAAACCGGATCAGAGCCTACGAGTCAGCCAAGGAGCTCTAGGAGAAATTCCTGGAACTACACAAAAGGACCTCCGAGGGAAAACTCATGAGATGGGACCTACTCGAAATTCCGTTCTATTTCCCCTGTACAAAAATTTGTACAAGCACAGAACTTTTCCTAGTAACCCATGTGCTTTTCAGAAGTTAAACTTGGATTACAAATAAAACTTAACATTATTAATCCAAGTTCAACCCATGTTTTCATCAGAAGTTAAATCATATTACAGAAGTTGATTAAATATCTATTTCAAGGATTGACTTCCAAGTCGTTGGCGAGGCACTCGGTCTTCTTGGGTATGGGATCATCCACCACTTCCTATTCAAAGCCTTTCAAAAAAATTGAATATTTAAACTCCTTACAGTAACCCCTAGGTTAAACTACAGAGACCTCAATCAAAGCACAAGATCGCTAGCCTCTTGTGTTGGTACTTCAGGATCCATACAAAGGAAAAATAAACTAGTACACAGTGGAAACAATTAACTAGTTATACCTTTCTTTGTAGCTTAAAGACCTCTTAATCTTCTGTTGTATTTCTCTCCTCCTCTTGGACGTCGTGTGGGCGAAGATCTACCAAGACGCAAAAACCACTCAAGTCCTTCTTTCTTCCAAGACTTTCGACCACCAATGGATCAAAGCTAGGAACACCACCTCTTATTCTTCTTTCTTCCTTGCAACCCGTCGGCCACAAGATGGTTGAAGCCTCTTGATGTTGCTAGCCTTAGGTGAGAAAGAAAAGGGAGAATAAGAATATAAGGGGGTCAGCCACAAGGAGAATAGAAGAGGAATATAAATTGTGTAGATGATTATTTCCTCTAAGGCATCATCTATCTGTTGGTTAGTCCTAGGAAAACGTACCGGTTCCACTGTATAAAATTTTTTTATACAAGTGTCGAACCTTTCCTTAAATAATCTATTGTGTTCTTTAGAAATTAAATTAGGAATCGCAGACTGAACTTAACATCATTGATTCCAAATTTAACTTATCTGTTCTTAATGGTTTAGATTTGAATCGCAAATGGAACTTAACACTATTGATTCAAATCTACCTGAGTTATTAATTTCATAAATATTAATTTCCAAAATTGGCTTCTAGGACTGCATGGCGAGGCACATAGCCTTCTTGGATATGGGAGCAACCACCACCGCTTAGGCAAAGCCTTTTAAGGAAAGCTAATATTTATTTCCTTAAATAACTCTAGGTTAACCAAAAAGAACAATCAAATCACAAATTCGAAAAAGAAGAAAACACAAACTTGAAAAATAAATTCGAAAAACTAGATCTAATTGCCTCTTGTATTTAGAATTCTTACAAAGAAAATAACTAGTATGATGCGGAAGACAACTACTAGTTATACCTTCTCTTTGTAAGCTAATGACCTCGAGATCTTCTGCCGTATTCCTCACCTCGCCTTGGACGTCGTGTGGGCGACGATCCTCCAAGATGAACACCACCCAAAAGAGCTTCTCCTCCTTGTAATATTCGACCACCACCACCACAATAGAAAAGAGAGCAAAGGGAGAAGAGAGGGAGAGAGAGGCCAGCCACCAAGAGAGTCTCCAAGCCAAAGAATAAGAGTTGTGTCTCATAAAGCCCCCTCACCCCTTCTTTTATATTACTTGCCCAAGGCAAATAAGGAAAAACTTTTACAATTTTCCTTTTCCATTTTTATTTTCCTTTTCTTTCCTCTTGATTGAATCAATCACCAAATCAATGGTTGTGATCAATCCTATTTGGTTTAGGATTGGGTTTGGCCGGTCCCTTGCTTGGGCACCAAGCAAGGTGGCCGACCACCTTATTTAGGAAAGAAAAATAATTTTTTTTAATAAAATTTTACAAGAAGAATTCCTCTCATAAAATTTTTACAAGCTCTCTTTCCTAAAGTAGGAGTTAAAAAAGGAAAGTTCTAAAAATTAAAACCAAGTTTTAAAATTTAAAACTTCTCTTATAAAATTTCCTTTTTTAACATGATGATAGAAAATTTTAATTTTATAACTTATCTTCCTTTTTTTTTCTTAAACCATGAGGATGGTTAAAAAAGGAAAGTTTTAAAACTTTTAAAACTCTCTATTAAAACATGTGGTCAAATTCAAATAAGGAAAGTTTTTAAAATTAAAATCTCTCTTTTAAAACTTATAGTTTTCTACAAAGAGAAGATTTAAAAAATTCAAAAACAACCCTCCTTGTTTGAATATTGTGGTCGGCCCCTTCATGCTTGGTCACCAAGCAAAGGGCCAGCCCCTATAGGAGAAGATGTGGCCGGCTCTTGCTTGGTCACCAAGCATTGGACCGGCCCATTTCTTGGACACCAAGAAGAGCCTTACATTTGGATGGACTTGAGGCTATAATGAGGCTACGACAGGGACCTAGAGGAGAAATTGGTTTTAGCCTTCCGATGAGCTTGAGTTGTTGGGTTTTTTGGGCCGCGAAAACCGCTTTTTCGCGTCGCGGAAACCCCGAAACCCCGCCACCGGATCCGTGCAAAGAATAAATAAAATTACGAGTACGAGTTTACTAACCTATAGATCTACACTAGAACTATATGTTAAGAGTTTACCCTTGATGCGTGCCTTTCGCGAATCCCGCTCGTCCAAGGTGTCGGATCTCAAGTTGTCAAGGTAGACAACTCTCTAGAAGTATCCACACGAACACAAGAAGGAGATCACCAAACTAAAGTGTGCTAGCACCTTAGTTAGGTTAGGCAAGATGAGGAGAGGGAGAGAAGAAAATGGAGCAAGGAAGAAGATGATGGAATGAATGAGAACAATTCACAAAATGAAACTTATTCCTCCAATTGATGTGGCCGGCCACATTAAGAGCATGTGTAACTCCCATGGAATGCCAAGAGTCACAACTCTTGGTAACTCCCATGAGGTGGCATTCCACTTAAGCAACCATGATGATGTGGAGCATCATCATTGGCCCACATCTTGCCAACTCACCAATGAGGTGGCATAAAGTCAAGTCAAACTTGACTCTTCATCTTCCTCTCAAGTCAAGTCAAACTTGACTTAATCTCTCTCATGGTTGATCTAATCCAACCATTTAATTCAAGCAAATTTAATATAATGAATCTAATTCATTTAATTAAATTGATTCAATGAGTCATAATCTAAATTAGACACATTGAACACATGAATTAACTTGAGTCCAACTCAATTAGCCAAATTAGGATTACTCTTAATCCAATTTGATTCATCAAATGAATCTAATCCTCTTGGTTCATCATATGAACATAATCTCCATCTAATTGTCCTTAGTGTGTGACCCTATAGGTTCTTGTAACGTTGGCAATGCCCCTAAACCCATTTAGGAGCATAAGTAATGAGCGCTATCTAGCAACACATTATTACTACCCAATGTTACAAGAATGTTGAGATCCAACATCACCTTGTGACTACTAATTGTGACTCCTCACAATATATGACAAGTGTCCTTCTATCCAAGACATCTAGATTGATCAATGTGAGGCATATACCGTGTCATCCTCTGATCAAACTAAATCTTGAACTCCAAGTAGACTCACTAAATCAAATGAGCTTAATATCTCATATTGACTCATTTAGGCATGGCCATGCACTTCGTGGTCTCACTCTATCAAGAATATCGATGTCTCTCCCGTCATATAGGAGGGATAGATCCCATCTACATCACTCACATCCCTCTGCATAATTCGTTACATACCCAGTAATCGCCTTTATAGTCCACCCAGTTACGGGTGACGTTTGACGAAACCAAAGTACATAACTCCTTATGAAGGGATCCATGGTGACTTCAGGTCTAAGGACTAATAGTTATACTAATAGCCACATGAGAAAGTATATGACACTCATATAACGATCCATGATACTTTCTCATGGCGGGTCATTCAGTATACATTCTCCAATGCATACCCATGTGTCAACTTGATATCTCTATATCCATGACTTGTGAGATCAAGTCATCGAGTTGACCTACATGCTAGTCTTATTGCATTAACATTGTCCCTGAATGTTAATACTCGACTAGGAATGATTAAGAGTAGTGTTCCCTATATCATCTCACTATCGGTTCAACTAACAGATTGATATAGGTGAGAACCTTCTACTCAAGGATGCTATTATACTTAGTTTATTTGGCACCAATACAAGTAAGTATAATAACCAAAATAAATGCCTTTATTTATATAAGAATATGATACAACAAGTCCATAATACAATCATCAAATGATTGGCTCTAGGGCTCTAACTAACATGAGTATCTCGTGTTCGCCCCGGACACACAATTCAAGTTCATCGATAATAACTCATTCCACTAGAGAGTTATTATCGCACTACCGCACCAATCCCAAATTACATTATGGGCTCCTTCTTATCATGAGTGTGTTAGTCTCCCTGTGTTTAAGATTACGAATGTCCACTAATTAAGTAAGTTACTGGCAATTCACTTAATTAATATCTAGCTCCAAGAGTAGTACCACTCAACTTCATTATCATGTCGGACTAAGTCCACCTGCAGGGTTTAGCATGACAATCCTTATGAGCTTCTCTTGGGGGCATTCTCAACCTAGATAACTAGGACACAGATTCCTTCTATAATCAACAACACACACTATAAGTAATATCATTTCCCAACTTATCAGGCATATTGATTTATCGAGCTAAACCTCACCTTTGATAAGTCAAAGAAATAAATATTAAATATATGTGCTTATTATTATATTAGGATTAAGAGCATACACTTCCATAATAACTAAGGTCTAGTTCTTTTACTAGGTCAGTACAAAAAGAACTTACCTAAATGGTCCTACTCAATACACTTAAAGTATATAAGTGTAATTTATTAGTCAAGATAAACTAATACTTAATTACACTACGACTATTCTGATGGTTTGTTTCTTTCCATCTTAGTCGTGAGCAACTGTTTTTAATTTATAGAGAACCGATAACATGATTTCCTGAGTGTGACACCACACTCCATGTTATCTACTTTATAAATTAATTGAATAATTACATTTAACAAATAAATGTAGATATTGACCAAATGTGATTCTTTTATTTCAAAAATAAATGTTTACAAAAGCTAGGCTTTTAGTATACACTCCAACACTATCCTCTTTTATAATCCTTGGTAATGGCTAAAAAGAAAAGATTTTAACAACAATTAAAATCTCTCTTTTAAATTTCCTATTGTGGATGACTACAAAAGGAAATCTTTAAAATTAAAAATCCCTCTTTTAAACATTGTAGATGGCTACAAAAATGAAAGATTTTAAAAATTAAAACATTTTTTTAAATGATGGTTACAAAAAAGGAAAGTTTTAACAAAAATAAAATCTCTCTTTTAAACCATTGTAGATGACTACAAAAGGAAAGATTTTTTAAATTTAAAACTCTCTTTTAAAACCATGTGGATGGCTTCAAAAAAGGAAAGTTTTTAAAATTTAAAATCTCTCTTTTAAAACATTATAGATGACTACAAAAAGAAAGATTTAAAAAATTAAAAACTCACTTTTAAACTCATCTTGGTCGGCCCCTTGCTTGGGCACCAAGCAAGGATGTGGCCGGCCATAAGGATGACTTGGGTGGATGCGAGACTTTATACATAGAGGCTACAACAGGGATCTTGAGGAGGAATTAGTTTTGGCCTCCTGATGAGCTTGAGCTTCCTGTGTTTGACCCGAACATCCAACTCAAGTTCATCAACAATAACTCATACCACTAAAGAGTTATTATTGAACTACCGCACCAATCTCATATTACATTATGAGCTCCTTCTTATCATGAGTGTGTTAATCTCCCTATGTTTAAGATATCGAATGTCCATTAATTAAATGATTTACTGACAACCCATTTAATTAACATTTAGCTCCAAGAGTAGTACCACTCAACTTCATTGTCATGTCGGAACTAAGTCCACCTGCAGGGTTTACATGACAATCCTTATGAGCTCCTCAAGGGGGCATCATCATCCTAATAAATAGAACATAGTTTTCTTCTATAATCAACAATACACTATATAAATAATATTATTTCCTAACTTATCGGGTCTATTGATTTAATGAATAAATCTCACCCTTTGATAAATTAAAGAAATAAATATGTTTGTTATTATATCGGGATTAAGAGTACGCACATTCATAATAACAGAGGTTCTGTTCTTTTATGCAGTCAGTATAAAAGAAACAACTTCAAATTGTCCTACTCTATACACACATAGTGTACTAGTGTAATTTTATAATCAAGATAAATTAGTACCAAATTACACTACAACCATTCCAATAGTTTGTCCCAATCCATCTTGGTTGTGAGCTTCTATTTATAATTTATAAGGAACTGATAATATGATCTTCCGTGTGACATCACACACCATGTTATCTACAATATAAATTAAATGGGCAACTACATTTAACTAAATGTAGACATTTGACCAATGTGATTCTCATTTCAAAATAAATGTTTATACAAAAGCTAGGCTTTTAGTATACATTCTAACAAGATGCTACCATTACGATGAAAAAGGGCATGCCAAAGACAACTGTCTAAAATTGAAGAACAAGGAGAAGAACAAAAAGCCAATCCAGACAAAGCATAGAAACCTAAAGACGACATGAGATGAAACATTGTTAGAATTAGAGATTGAAGCACACGCTAGACTTGCACTGATGGTAAGTCATCAAGGAGAAGAATATGAAGCGAGCTCTTCCAAAATGAGCATCAAAAACATCGATGAAGAGGGAGCAACGTCAGAGGAAAGCATCTCTATAGGAGGAGCATCAGAAATCAACAAGGTAAGTCAGATACTGTCTCTACCTCTTGACCAGTTATTTAAGTTTATAAAAATATTATCAAAAAATTCTTGAAAATTAGTGTAACGACCCAAATTTCCTCATTACAAGTCCTAATAGTGCTTAAAAATATTTAGAAATATTCTAGAGATTTTTAGAGTATTTTTATGCAATTTTTGGAGTTCGTTTGGTATTTTTACCAAAAGAAACAAGTTGCAAAAAATAAAGAGGTTAAGCCGAGGTTCAAACCGGAGACCTCTGGTTAAGCAAAGCCTTAAGTTGTCTCGGCTGACCAAGTGCCCAAGCGGGCGTTGCTGATTAAAGGAAGAGTGAAATTTATTTAAGTAGTAGTTAATAAACAGAAAATAAATAGGAATAAAAAGGGTTCGGCTGAGATTCGAACCCGCGACCTCCGACCCGATCTAAGTCTTAAGTGGATTCGGCTAGCCAAGCGTTCACCAAGTGTTTCGTGAACAAATTAATAATGAATTGATCTTAAGCCATAACAGAAATAATCTAGTTATAAAAAGGGGATAAGTTGGGGTTATGTTACCGTGACCTAAACCTTTTCCCTATCTCCCTCTCGCGCGGCGTCAGTCTCTTCTCGGGCGAAAACGCAGCAAGAAGCTAGGGCGTCTCCGGCGGTCGGCGAGCACCTTTCTCCGTGAGGTCTTCACACCTTCGTGATCCCCTCGTCGAGAAGAGCAAGTAGATACAAAGAGATCGTTGAGGAAGCACATCTCCGAAACCCTAGAAGCTCCCCTTCGGTTGTAAGTCCAAGAACACCAAGATAAACGCTCCTCACCTACGGTAAGAGTAGCTATGGAGTTGTTCTTCTTGTTAGTTTCTTGTTTTTCCGAAGTAAGTTATAAGGAACAGAGCTTTGAAGTTTCTGCCGTGGATTGAGGTTTCGAATTTTGTTTTCTTCTTGATTCCAAAGCATGCAGTAAAGATGTTGTGCTTGCTGCCGTGAGTTTCATGAAGGAAATGAAAGGGGATGGTTTAGTTTGAAATATGGTTATCTTTTGTTATTAGTCTCCTTATACATGCGGTTTGGAGTCACTGTATGTGGTGTAGTGTCCGGTTCCTTGTTTGGTTTCCTTGCCGTGGCACTGATCAATCAAGGGAGGAAGAGTAGTGGTTCGGTTTGTTTTGGAGCTTGTTGCCATGAAAACCTAATCCAGATTAGTAGATTTGGAATTTAACATGGAAGGGTATAGTTGTTTGAGCATGTAGCGTTCTCAGTTCCTTTTTGTTTTCTTGCAATGGCACTGAATAGTAGTTTTGAGCTTTGAGTTGTGTTATGCAAAAGGCATGAATAGCTTTACCTTTGGGAGCGCTCTGTTGATTCCCTGTGGCTTAATTAGACCCTTTAGTTATCAATTACTTAACATGCTGCTAGATTCTTTGTTAGTGATCCTTTAACATGCAGTTATAGTTTTAAGTTTAGTATGTCAGTTTCAGATTTCATTAAAGCATTTAGCTTTAGTTTCCTCTATATATGCAGAATTTTGTTAGCAGTTTAGATCTCCTTGTAGTGCAATTCAGCTATTTTAGCTGAACATGAGAAAGCATAGACTTGTTGATTAGCATGTAGTTTGTTTGTGCACAACAAATGAAGCAATGCAGATTTTATTTTTCATTAAGTATCTAGTTTCTTTCAGCAAGTTAGATCTTTTGTTCTTTTAGCAAATGCAGATTTTATTTAATTGCTATTTTCATTGAGCATGCATGGTTTTCCTTAAACTTCCAGTTTTAGTTTGTCATATGCAAGTTTTTGTAAAGCTTTGTATACAGATTTTTATTAAGCTAGTATGCAGATTTTTAATTAAGCTTGTAGTACAGATTTTAATTAAGCTTATAGTGCAGATTTTGTGAAGTATTCTAGTTCAGATCTTGTTAAGTATTACAGTATTTTGAGTTTAAGAAAAGTATAAGAAAGATAAAGAACAGAAAGAAAAAGGTCAAGGCCTTAAGTAGATCCCAAAGTCAAGACTTTAGGGATTTTGGCACACAAGGTGCTTGAAAAAAATGCCGAGGCATTATATATTACAAGTAATAAAAGATAACAAGTATTTTATTTTTTAAAGAGGCTAGTACCCGACTTCAGAGCTTGTCGTTAAACAAATCCAGGTGACCAATTCCGAGGTCTTGGCCCTGGTAAGACCGAGGTCTTTACCCTCGTAGGACTGGTGGGTCGCTACCCCAGTTTCTATTAGGGAGCGCGCTTTGGTACTAAGCCTGGGCCCAAGAAGAGATTGATTATTATTTTGAAGTATTAAAGTATAAGTTTTTAAACAAGTAAAATAAGCTTCACATAAGTTTAAAATTCAGCAAGTTTAGTTTTCTTGTATGCTGACATGTTGCTTAGATTTGCTTACATGTTTAGTATTTCAGTATGCTATGTTTCTTTTGTTATTAGATGAGCATGAGTATCATTTCTTTCTGAGCATTCAGTTTTAGATTTCCTTCAGTTACATGCATATTCGAGTTTTTGTGAGTTAGATAGCGCTTACTAAGTAATTTTGCTTATAGTTGCATTTTCCTCTTACTGCATATAAAGGAAAGGAAAATCTATAGCAAAAGAAGGCGACAAGGAGGTGCGGATGGATGTGTGATGCCTGGACTATAGAAGCCTTGGGATTTAGCATAAAAATTTATTAAGATTGTCATGTATTTAGAATTCTTTCATTTAAATTGTTATGCACATTAGACCTATTATCTAAGTTGTATAATGGTTGCATGCATATTCAGATTAATACATATATTTCAGCATGATTAGGTTGATGTATAGTTTTAGTTGTGTTCATATGCTGGAGTAGAATGTAGAGATAAGTTGTTTATGTTTTCCGCTGCTATCAGTTGCATGTTTAAAGAGTTTATGTATTGATCTTTACATGTGAACAACTCTAATTAAGTAAAATTAGTAGTTCAGTAGCGCTCTATCCTCACAGACTAGTGGTGAGGAGGGTGGGGTGTTACAATTAGAAATTAAAAATAGAAAACTTAAAGAGGAAGAAAATGAGGATCTAAAACTAACCTTAGCAATATCTCATCGATTAGAAGATTTTGACAAACTAAAAAAAGAAAGTAAAAATTTAAAAGAGCAAATACAAAAATTAAAAAATCTGCATGCTCGAATATTATTTTTTAAAATTTTAAAAATTTTCAACGACTAAATTAGTATTTTAGACATTATAAGGGCTAAATTAGAAAATTATCATCAAAATATATTCCTAAAAAAAATTATTAATCATGTTTGAAGAAACTTATATTGGGTTCTAAAATCGTATCTAAATTAATTTTTTTATGCATGCCATATTTTTTAATTATCTAATATTTTTAAATAAATTTATTTTCATTGTTTCTGTTAGAAATTAATTAGAATTTAATTTCTACGATAAAAATTATTTCATTACTCATCTAGAGAAAAGTTTTTAAATTTTGTGATCATTACATTATTTTTCTATGATTTCCTTTTTAAAAATTATATTTTTCAATTTAAAAATATTTCACAGTGATATTATTTGAAAAGCTATGTTTCTATGAAATTTTATCATTTTATGCATCTAAAAACAATTTTTCTAAATATTTTTGACCGTTGTATATGGAAGACTAGAAAATGGGTTCGGATGAGCCCTATTCTGGATGGCGAAAATCACCCAAGTGAGCGGAGTTGGAGCGAGAGCTCATATCGAGAAGTCAACAGGGAAGTTGACTTTGGTTTAGGCGCCCTAACCCCAGGGCCAGTCAGGGCGCTCCAGGTTCGCGCCCTGGTTGGGGTTAGTTCAGCCCGATCTGGGAGCCCGGACCTAGTCCAGCGCCCAGACCACAAAATCTATCATTTGTCACGTTGTCATGATCTGTTGTGCTGTGGATAAAATTCTATCTGCACCCAGGCACTCGAAACTTTTCTAGGCGCCTCGATCAAAATTATAAATACAACCCTAATCCCAACAACTAAAAACAACACTTGTAAACGTTCAGTCTTCAATTTAGCTTTGTAATTCCGTGCTTTAACTTCTGTAAGAGGTTTCTCCGTCTAAAAGAGATTTTAATGGGCTTTCAACGTCTTGGATTAATAATCTTTTGATTGCAAACTAAGTAAAATTTCTATATCTTTTTCTCTTATTAATTTGCTGATTATTTCTTTTTATACAAGTGTTTATATTGATAAAGCTATAATTTAAGAAAGGTATTCGTTTTTTTTTAATTTCAGGCTATTCACCCCTCTCTAACCGACCCCAAGAAATCAACAAGTCTTGGTTGGTTGGTCGATCAGGTCAGCCTTCGCTGGTCAGCCGGTCGGGTCGACTCTCATGGATTGACCCTAGTATAGGTAGGCTGATCAGGTCAGCTCAATCGAAAGATGATCATTAATCTCCCTTCGACCTAATTCATCCTCCATTTTAACTTTCTTTACTCTCAACTTTAACACTCACTGTATCACTCACTAACCAAAAGCAACTTAAAAAGGTCGATAACATCTTCATACGATGGATATCTAGTTGGGTCCATCTCAACTAGGTGACCAAGGTCCAAGGATGTCAATCCAGATTAATTGAATTCGGATCTGATTGCAATAAGGGTATTATAAAAAAAAAATCAATTCAAATCCATCTGAACCCAAAGTAATTTACAAAAGTATAAAATTGAACCCCAATAATCCAATCAATCCCATCTATTTTTTACTATATGATATTAATTTTTTATCCTTTAATAAAATAATTTTAAAAAATTTAAACACCTAGTAATAATATTTTAATTTAAACTCATAATAACAAATCTTGTTTAAATATAAATATGATAATTATATTTCCTAAGTTTAAATATATAAATTTTAATTATCTAAACTATTAATTACTCAAAAAAAAATTTATTTAGAAACTTTAAATCTTCTTACGGAATGAAAATTTATGATATTAATATAAAATCAAAAACTCTTCCATCATCATAAAATAACTTTCAAATTTTAAACGCCACCTCTTCATAGTGTTTTTTTTAAGGGTAATTTTACATGCAGTCCCTAATGACAAACAAATCTTTGTATGCAGTCCCCACCCATTAAAATCTTTGTTTTCACTCCCCAGTTAAGCATCTTTACCAAATTGTCCATGATATTTTTAGGTACAAAAAGTCTAAAAATCAGTATAAATCCTCTTAAATTGAGTATATTAACTTAGAATCTAGTATATTTTTTATCAAATTGAGTACGATTCTAAACCCTAAACCCTAAACCCTAAACCCTAAACCTAAACCCTAAACCCTAAACCCTAAACCCTAAAAAATAAGAGGAACAATTTTGATAGAAAATATACTCGATTTTTAATATAAAGTACTGACTTTAAGAAGAATTATACTCATTTTTGGACTTTTTGTACTCAATTTTGAAATTTTTGTACTAAAAAATCTGAGGGGCAATTTAGGTATCAATATTTACATGAGGGAGTTGAAACAAGTAATACTTTGCATGCAGGGAGTGGAAACAAAGTTTTTTGGACATGGGGATTGCATGCAAAGTTAATATTATGATTAGGGATTTTTCTCTAATTTACCATTTTTTTAATTAAGAGTCAAACCTTGAAACGATATATGAAATAAAAAACATCCGATTGCTATAAGATTTTTATGAATAATCTTAATTATCTATTTATTTAAGTTAAAATTATCAATAAAAATTTTATTTAATTTAATAATGAATAATTCCACATAGTCACTCAAGGATTATCCTAGACTGTAGCCCAACTCTTGAATGGCTCCATCTTTATCAAGTAAGATGAAAAAAAACATAATGACCATTGGTCCCAGGTCTCAATCATGTAAATACGAAGTCAATTGAAAAGCATATGCTATTTTATTTTTAATTATTTTCTATTTATTAATTCAAAATATTTTTAATTTACTTGTAAGTTGGAGATTTAACTTACATAAATTTATCATATCTATGAGTCCATTTTTTTTTTTACAAAAATTTTTATCACCCAATAATTTTATTTTTAATTTAATTATATATTCATTTAATTATTATTTTTATTATAATTATAAATACAGATCCTCTTTTTCTTGTCCATTGTGATTAAATTTGCAACATACTTATTTATTATTTCCTTAGCTAACAGCTAACAACTAACAGCTAACTTTGGTCGTGGATGACAACCATTGCTTCTATCCTCCTCGTCTTCGACTTTGATATCACGCTTCAATTTTTCTTTGACTTTAACTATTTCACTTGCCCCGCTCCTCTCATCGTCATCCTCCGGCCATCCTCCCTTGACAATATCGCCTGTCTTCTTTGCCTCGCTTACTCGTCTTCATTCCTTTTCTTTGTCGCTGTCATTACTTGTGGCCAGACCCTCACCTTCGGAGGTGTAGTTATCAACATGACTATCTCGGTCGCTACGACCTCCAAATTTTTAATATTTACAAATTAGATATTAATACTGATAAATTAACTTAACGATTTCATAAATAATAAAAAGAATATTTTTAAAAAAAATAAAATAAAATTCGGTGAAATATAGGAAATGACGAGATGGTAACGTGCTTGCATGAATTGAACTTCGACTTTTTCTATGGTGTCCTTGGTGGACTCGGCTAATTCTGAATCAGCCCAGTCCATCTCTAATGCTTGGATCTGTCTCTAATTCCTGAGTAATGTTCCATGCTCGACATAATAGCAAACGGAATACCTCAAAAGTATAAGGTTTTATATGATTCCGGAGGATATATTTTTTTTTACAAAATTACCCTTTATGTTGCATCATCTACTTCGAACTTGGACCTCTTCTGCACGATCACCACAAGTTCCCCATCGGCATAGGTAGCAGTGGCCAGAGCTGATCGGGTGGTCGGCGACAGATGGAGTCTCCATCTGTCCAGTTCGAGCCCCTCATCGAGGTCGCACTTACCGCCACCATCGACTTCTCCGTGCTGCACCACCACCTTCATCACCCCGGGTTGTATCTCGATGGCGTGGGCTTGCACCTAGTCCTAGAACCCATTAGTGGCCACGACAAACCATCAATTGGTTGCATCCTCCTCTATCGCCACATTCGCCTTCGCGGAAAAGGGGAGCTCTAGGACCTTGCCAAAGACGTGTGACAGAGCTTCTTTCGTCATTTGAGCATGACGGCAACGAAGGCCTTTGAGTTCACGTTGCAAGGGAACATGATGTTCAGCTTCTCCGAAGGCAGATGGACCCTCATCATACCTTTTGGGAACACTAATTCCACCTTGAAAAACTAAATTTTTTCCACTTATGGTGTGGGCTGGGAATAATGGTGCAGTGGCAGTGGGATGGAGTCGTCGAGTGAGGATCTGGTGACGCAGAGGCTGTTGAATGGGTAGTTCTTGACTTATTGAACAAGGATAATATAGTCAAATGTTAAATTAGATTATATACTAAAATCTCTAAACCTAAGGTTGAACTAAAAAATATTAGGTTATGTTTTATTTCTAATAACTTTAGTTATACGATTATCTAGTAATCACATAACGAAGATTGTGTATGATAACTCGAGTCAAATGCATCTTAATTTTTTTTAAAAAAACCTTTAATTAATTAACTTATTTTTTACTAAAATCATCAATCATTATTGCAGTAGTGTTTGATCCACCATGCTCATTTATGAACAAATTCAAGTCAACTCGGATCAACGGGAACCCAAACCCAAAAAAAAAAGATTTCAAGTCCAACCCAATATGACTTGAACCCTAAAACCCTATACATGGTGGTAAATCGAGTTAGGTTGATGGGTTAGATTCATTTTTGACACCCCTATTTGTGGCCCCACCTTGATTTGCTGAGTTAGTCTTGGTTCATTTTTTATTTGAGCTAGTCCGACTTCTCGACATGACGATCTCCTGACTTCCAAACATGTCGCTGATCCGACTTCCAACCTCCTAGCATGCGAAGGGACACGACAATTACCATAACACGAAGAGACACAACAGTTACCATAATGCGAAGGGACACGATAGTTACAATAATGATCTTTAGTCATGTGTGCCCCTTGGGTTTCTCTCCATGAGGTGTGTCCTTTTAGGTTTTTCTCCATGAGGTGCATCCCTTGGACTTCTCTCCCTATAGATGACGTAAAGGGAGAAGGGCTCTCGAGAAGGGAATTGTTATCTCGGGCGGATCGATTAGAGAGGGTGAATAACATACAATTAAGAATTATCACTTTTCTTACTAGCTAACTAGCAAGGACACACTTTAATTAAACAAAAATAATACCATAAATTAAAGTAAGGAGACTAGAAATTACTTGGTTATGACCTAGACGGTTGTTAATTACATATAAAAAAACTAAAGAAAAAAACTCCTTCTTCGACTAAGTCGGAGGTGGAGAAGCCCTTACAACAATTAGAAGTTCAAGAAAAGAATATTGAAAATGAGTACAGAGTGTGTTGTAAAAACTTAGAGGACAATATCTCTATTTATAGCTTTATAGTCGAGATGGTTGTTTGCTAATGTGGCACCTTCTGAGCACTTGGAAGCAATCTGGGCGCTTGGACTTCGGTTGAGTCGATCCACTTGGCAACTGTCTACTAACGGTTCTTGGCATTCTGGGCGCCTGGAGGACATTCGGGCGCCTAGTTTCTCTTTGGTAACGGCTCGTTGACATGGTCACCCTTTCTGGAAGCCTGGATTAGATCCAGGCGCCTGGAATGGTCAATTTTTGAGTTCACTATTCTCCAGTTCATGCTTCAAACATCCAAAGTTAAGCTCACCCGAACTTAACTTCGGCATTTTCCTCAAGTAGGCTTCCTCCTCGACTTCTCGTCCCTCGGATGCTCCGCACATGTCCTCACTCCACTGGTGTACTTTTCCGCAACTCCTCATCCCTCGGATGCATCGAACTCATCGACTCGCTTTCCGTGTCATCCTTCTCGCTCGGTGCGTGTTTCGTTCGACTTCTTATGTTCCTAAGTTCCTGCATACTCAAGCACAAAACATCAAATATACAAGGCCTAACTTAATTCGGTTGATCGTATCAAAACTATCTGGGGATACTTACAAGAATCTCATATACTTTTACTCTATTTTCTTTCTATTGTGTTATTTTTAGGGATCCATGATGATTTAAGGAGGGATCTCGTTGAGTAACTTCCAATGAGCACTTTAGCATGTATTATTCTTCGCAGAGTCGACTCCACGATAATATACAAGGCCTAACTTAATTTGATTGATCACATCAAAACTATTCCGGGATACTTACAAGAATCTCATATACTTTTACTCCATTCTCTTTCTATTATGTTATTTATGACTCCATGATGATTTAGGGAGGGATCTCGTTGAGTAACTCCTGTTGGAGTGTATACTAAAAGCCTAGCTTTTGTAAACATTTATTTTTGAAATAAAGAATCACATTGGTCAATATTTGTATTTATTTGTTAAATGTAATTGCTCAATTAATTTATATAGTAGATAACATGGAGTGTAGTGTCACACTCAGAAGATAATATTCTCGGTTCTCTATAAATTATAAACAGTTGCTCACGACTAAGATGGAAAGGAACAAACCATCAGAATAGTCGTAGTGTAATTAAGTATTAGTTTATCTTGATTAATAAATTACACTGGTACACTCTAAGTGTATTGAGTATGACCATTTTAGGTAAGTTCTTTTTGTACTGACTTAATAAAAGAGTTAGACTTTAGTTATTATGGAAGTGTGTGCTCTTAATCCTAATATAATAACAAGCACATATATTTAATGTTTATTTCTTTGACTTATCAAAGGGTGAGGTTTAGCTCGATAAATCAATATGTCTGATAAGTTGGGAAATGATATTACTTATAGTGTGTATTGTTGATTGTAGAAGGAATCTGTGTCCTAGTTATCTAAGTTGAGAATGTCCCCAAGAGGAGCTCATAAGGATTGTCATATTAAACCCTGCAGGTGGACTTAGTCCGACATGACAATGAAGTTGAGTGGTACTACTCTTGGAGCTAGATATTAATTAAGCGAGTTGTCAGTAACTTACTTAATTAGTGGGCATTTGTTATCTTAAACACAGGGAGACTAACACACTCATGATAAGAAAGAGCTCATAATGTAATTTGGGATTGGTGCGGCAGTGCGATAATAACTCTCTATTGGAATGAGTTATTATCGATGAACTTGAGTTGTGTGTTCGGGGCGAACACGGGATACCCAAGCTCATCGGAAGGTCAAAACCAATTTCTCCTCTAGGTCCCTGTCGTAGCCTCATTATAGCCTCAAGTCCATCCAAATGTAAGGCTCTTCTTGGTGTCCAAGAAGTGGGCCGGTCCAATGCTTGGTGACCAAGCAAGGGTCGGCCACATCCTCTTTATAGGGGCCAGCCCTATTGCTTGGTGACCAAGCTTGTAGGGGCCGGCCAAGATTTATTCAAATAGGAGGGGTGTTTTAAATTTTTAAAATCTTCTCTTTATAGAAAACTATAAGTTTTAAAAGAGAGATTTTAATTTTTAAAACTTTCCTTATTTGAATTTGGCCACATGTTTTAATATAGAGTTTTAAAAGTTTTGAAACTTTCATTTTTTAACCATCTTCATGGTTTAAGAAAAAAAAAAGGAAGATAAGTTTTAAAATTAAAATTTTCTATCATCATGTTAAAAAAGGAAATTTTATAAGAGAAATTTTAAATTTTAAAACATAGTTTTAATTTTTAGAACTTTCCTTGTTTAACTCCTACTTTAGGAAAGAGAGCTTGTAAATTTTATAAGAGGATTTCTTCTTGTAAAATTTTTAAAAAATATATTTCCTTTTCTCTTGATGAAGTGGCCAGCCACCTTGCTTGGTGCCCAAGCAAGGGGCCGACCATATTAAAAATAATAAAATCATCAAATTTATTTTTGGTGATTGATTCAATCAAGAGGAAAGAAAAGGAAAATTAAAAGGGAAAAGGAAAAGCTAGAGGAAGATTTTAATTTTTGTAAAAATTCTTCCCTTATTTGCCTTGGGCAACTAATATAAAAGAAGGGGTGAGGGGGCTTCATGAGACACAACTCTTATTCTTTTGCTTGGGGATCTCAAGTGGCTGGCCCCTCTCTCCCTTCTCTTTTCCCTTTTGCTCTCTTCTCCTTGGTGGTGGTGGTGGCCGGATTTTAGAAGAAGAGGAAGAAGCTTTTGGGTGGTGTTCATCTTGGAGGATCGTCGCCCACACGACGTCCAAGGCGAGGCGAGGAATACGGCAAAAGATCTCGAGGTCATTAGCTTACAAAGAGAAGGTATAACTAGTAATTTTCTTCCACATCATACTAGTTATTTTCTTTGTAAGAATTCTAAATACAAGAGGCAATTAGATCTAGTTTATCAAATTTATTTTTCGAGTTTGTGTTTTCTTCTTTTTCGAATTTGTGATTCGATTGTTCTTTTTGGTTAACCTAGAGTTATTTAAGGAAATTAAATATTAGCTTTCCTTAAAAGACTTTGTCTAGGCGGTGGTGGTTGCTCCCATATCCAAGAAGGCCATGTGTCTCGCCATGCAGTCCTGGAAGCCAATTTTGGAAATTAATATTTAATGGAATTAATAACATAGGTGTATTTGAATCAATAGTGTTAAGTTCCTCTTGCGATTCAAATCTAAACCATTAAGAACAGATAAGTTAAATTTAGAATCAATGATGTTAAGTTCCATCTGTGATTCCTAATTTAACTTCTAAAGAACACAATATGTTATTTAAGGAAAGATTCGACACTTGTACAAAAAAATTTTGTATAGTGGAACCGGTACGTTTTCCTAGAACTAACCAACAACTCCCAACGAGCACTTTAACATGTATTATTCTTCGCAGAGTCAGCCATGTTAAGAGAAGAAAGTGAAGAGAAAAGCTCAACATCATCACTCTTGGATGCTTGGTGGATTTCTACCACCTCATCATTACTGTGAGATTTTTATCGCACATCTAAATGTGTTAACTATTGGTGCACGAAGCATCCGACGATTGAACTTATGTTTTGGTTATGTCAAAGGGTTCAAAGTTAAGTTATCTTGTTATTGTTGGTCCCTTTGGAGGCTGACAAGAGGGGAGGGGTGAATTGCCCTGAAAAAATAAATCTACCCTTTCTCAGACTATCAACTAAATAAATAATACTTGAAATTAAAAAGACAGAGACTAATTAAAAGAAAGCAGACACAAAGGAGTTACTTGGTTTGGAATTAGAAGATTGCTAATTCAAGGAGAAAGTAGCGCACTATCTGAAGATCTCCTTCGGGCGGAGTAGCCTCTTACAGCGTTAATAGCACAGAAGAAAAGTATAGCACAGAGAAATGGATTACAAGTGAATTACAAGTTGTTATTCAGCTTCTTGTACCAAGGCTATATTTATAGCCTTGGTCGGGGCGCCTGAAAGGGTTCCAGACGTCTAGAAAGGGATATAATTTTATCCCTTCTCGCACAGATTGTGTTGACCGCGATCTAAATAATCATCCAGGTTCAAGCACCCAGAAGGGTGTCGGGCGCCCCGGACTGGTCCGGGCGCCCGGACCAAGAAAGTCAACAGAATTTGACTTTTTCGATCCAGGACCTCTGCTCCGGTTCAGCTCGCCTCGATCTAGGTCTTCCGCTTCCGCTCCGCTTGCTTGGGTGATCTTGACCATCCGGAAAAGGGTTCACCCGAACCCAAGTTCCGACCTTCTCCTCGAGCAGCCTTCCTTCCCGATTTCTCGTCCCTCGAACATCGCATACGTTCTTCTCATCCACCGGTGTACTCTTCCACGACACCTCATCCCTCGGACGCACCGAGCCCATCGGCTCTCTCCTCGTGTCGTCCTTCTCGTTGGCCGTGTCTTCCGCTCGACTTCCTGTGCTCCTAAGTTCCTACACACTTAGACACAAGGGTTAAACCAAACAGGACCTAACTTAACTTGTTTGATCACATCAAAACACCTTGGGATTCCAACAATCTTCCCCTTTTTGATGTGAGCAACCCAAGTTAAGCTAGGGTAAAAAAAATATAATGTAAACACAAATAATTTTACAAATAAGTGCAAATAAGATTTTTCAATGAAAATTTTTTAATTATACCTGCCCCTAAACTTAACATTCTTCTTCCTTTTTGATCACATAAAAATATGAGGTTCTTAACACGTCTAAGGTTTACTTTAACATTAAAAAAATTTTAAGTGTTAAAAAAATTTAAGTAAGAAAATTTTCAGGCAAAAAAAAATATATAATTAAGAAAATTTCTAAGTAAGAGCAATTTAATTTTCTAAGTTAAAAAAATTTTGTGTTAAAAAGAATTTAAGATAGAAAATTTTCAGAAAAAAAATCTTATTAAGAAAATTTCTAAATGAGAACCATTTTAATTTTCTAAAAAAACTTTCTAAGTTTTTGCAAACATAAATATTTTTGAGAATTTTCTAAAACAAATTGAATAACCCTTAAAAGCATTAAGTAATTTCAATTCAATGCTTTTTCAATTAGTCAATTAAACTTTTTATTTCAATACTCGGCTTCCAGGCAGTGGCGAGGCACTAGGCCTTCTTGGTTATTGGAGCAACAACCACTTTCTAGACAAAGCCTCATAAAGAATTTAAAAGTTTAATTTTCTCGCTGAAAGTGCTAGGTCTTAATTTTATTTTTAAATTAAACAAGTTTTTGGAACCCAATAGAGGTTCCTTCCTATAGAGCTAATCAAATATTTTATAGGTATATAGGCTTTTGATATTTTTCTGATTTGACTTTTATGAAACCTATAGTACCAGTTTAATCCTCTATAATTTCTAAAAGCAAACATATTTAAACAAGTAGAATTTTTTAATTTTTCTATTTCTTCTTTTAATTTATCATTTTCAAGTCTTACTTTATCAAGATCTTCTAACAGACATGATTTTGCTAAAATTCTTTTTATTTCTAAGTTTTCATTTTTAATTTATTATTTTTATTTTTTAATTTGTACATGAATTTTGCCATTGACTTAATACCATAATAAAGCTAATCAGGAGGTAAGAGGCATACTTCACTTACCATATCAGACTTGAAGCCTGACTCTCTCCCTGCTTCGCTGCTTTCATCTGAAGTCGCTCTCCCTTCATCGATGCTGGCTTCTGATGTACTTTACCCTTCATAGCTCACCATCAGTGCTAGTCCGGCATATTCTTGTATTTCGGACTCAGATGATAATTGTCGTCCCAAGTTGCTTTTAGGTTCTTGTGCTTCTTGGGTATCTTGACTTTATCCTTCTTGAGTTCTGAGCAATCTTCTTTTAAGTTTCCTTCCTTTTGACACTGGTAGCAATGAACCCTTCTTCTATTTCTTGGATTTTTCTTATTCTGCATTTCTTTAAATTTATTATATCTAAAGAACTTTTTGAAATTTCTTACCATATAAGCTTCTTGATCTTCTTCTAAATATGACTCGGGTTCATTCTTCTTGGTTGCATTTAGCGCCATAATTTGGCTTGAGTCTTTTGATGTTCCTGCACATCTGGTTTCATGTAATTCAAGAGTAGAAAATAATTTCTCTAAGGTACTTACCTCTAGGTCTTTTGAGATGTAGTAGGCATCAATAATTGAGGTCCATTCTAGAGTTCTGAGAAAGGCGTTGAGTGCGTAGCGTATCGTGTCCCAGTTGGTTACTGTTTCACCGAGGTTCTCGAGTCCGGTAATTAGTTCTTTTACCTTTGCGTGTAGATTGGCTACCTTCTCACCTTTTTCCAGACGTATATTTGTCAGCTTGTTCCGAAGTATGTCTCTTCTAGCGAGCTTGGCTTCGGACGTGCTTTCGTGAAGTTCCAGGAATTTTTCCCAGAGTTCTTTGGTTGACGAGTAGCTTCCGATGCGATTGACTTCTTGAGGTGGTAGCATGCTCAGCAAGTGATACTCCGCTCGGTTATTCGCTACGGAATCATTTTGCTCCTTCTTCGTCCAAAGACTCTCTTCTTTTTCTTCTCGATTTTGATTCGTAGGAGCTACAAAACCGTATTTTATTATTAAACGAAGTTCAAAATCAGCTTTCAGAAATACCTCCATACGACATTTCCAATGTGTGAAGTCTCCCTCAAATTTTGGTGGAACGATGCTTGGTCCGGTCATTGGTTGCTTTGCTCCGGTCGGCGGTTAGTCCTTCTAAAGCATCCTCACTCTAATACCACTTGTTGGTCCCTTTGGAGACCGGCAAGAGGGGAGGGGTGAATTGTCCTGAAAAAATAAATCTACCCTTTCTCGGACTATCAACTAAATAAAGAATACTTGAAATTAGAAAGACAAAGACTAATTAAAAGAAAGAAGACACAAAGGAGTTACTTGGTTTGCAATCAGAAGATTGCTAATCTAAGGAGAAAGTAACGCACTATCTGAAGATCTCCTTCGGGCGGAGTAACCTCTTACAACGTTAACAGCACAGAAGAAAAGTATAGCACGGAGAAATGGATTACAAGTGAATTACAAGTTGTTATTCAGCTTCTTAGACCAAGGCTATATTTATAGCCTTGGTCAGGGCGCCTGGAAGGGTTTTAGGCACCTGGGAGGGGATAAAATTTTATCCCTTCTCGCACAGATCGTGTTGACCGTGATCTGGATAATCATCCAGGTCCGGGCGCCCGGACCAAGAAAGTCAATAGAATTTGACATTTTTGGTCTGGGGCCTCTGCTTCGGTTCAGCTTGTCTCGGTCCAGGTCTTCCGCTCCGACTCCGCTTGCTTGGGTGATCTCGGCCATCCGGAAGAGGGCTCACCCGAACCCAAGTTCCGGCCTTCTCCTCGAGCAACCTTCCTTCCCGGTTTCTTGTCCCTCGAACGTCGCGTACGTTCTTCTCATCCACCGGTGTACTCTTCTACGACACCTCGTCCCTCGGACGTACCTCACCCGTCGGCTCTCTTCCCGTGTCGTCCTTCTCTCTAGCCGCGTCTTCCGCTCGACTTCCTGTGCTCCTAAGCTCCTGCACACTTAGACACAAGAGTTAAAGCAAACAGGACCTAACATAACTTGTTTGATCACATCAAAACATCTTGGGGTTCCAACAGTTATCTAATATATTTGAATGAGATTGCAGGAAAGTCCTAAGTGTACTTAGGTAAAAACCCAAACTGCGGTTAGGCAAGTGGAAAACCTTAGGAGGTGGTAACTCTATGTCCCAGGGGGTGGTAACCCTAGGTGAATAAAAGTCCCACCTGCAGTTAAGCAAAGGGAAAATCCTAGGGGGCGGTAACCCTAGGTCCTAGGAGGTGGTAACCCTAGGTAGAAAGTCTTGACGGGTAGAGGTCTTCGGGCAAAAGTCCTAGAGTCGGAAACTCTAGGTAGAAAGTCCTGGTGTCGTGAACTAGGTGAAAGGTTGGGCGGGTCGTTGAGCGGGCGTCTAGCAGAAAGACCTGAAGACTCGGGTGCTAAGCAAAAGCCCAGTCAATCTGGAGGATCGAATTGACAACAGGTATACTCTCCTAAGTGGAGTAGGTGAGGGCGCGTTCCCCGCTGAGGGAATAGTAGGCGTCAATTCGACCTAGGGTTTCCGGTAGGAAATTCGAAGTCAAAACAGGACAGTCCGGTGACTGTTAGACATTTACATTTATGCTACTATTATGTGCTAACTTTGTGTTGCAGGGTATGCTTGGTATTTTGGGACTAACATATCCTGCAAGGACAAAAGAACAAGTTTTGCCTCGGATGAACAGTACCCGAGGCGCCCTCCATGGAGCTTGGAGGTGCCTCAGGTGCAAAGGCTGAGGAGTCTTCGCGGTGGAGCTGGAGGCGCCCTCCAAAGGAGCTGGAGGCACCTCGGACAGTTTGGAGGCACCCTCAAGGCCATTGGAGGCGCCCTCAAGAGGATAAGCAGCGGGCGAAGCGAAGCTTATCCGCACTGCGAATCCACAGGTGATGGAGGCGCCCTCAACGACTTATATAAGCATGTCTCGAGCAGAGGCTTAGAACAACACATTCCAAGCAATCCTGCAGCTGTGCACTGCTAACGAGACGATTCGCCTGAGTTATAACAAGCCCCCGATGACCCGAAGCTGTGAAGTTTCAATTTCTTGTTGTCAGTATAGTTTTTCAGTACAGTTTATTGTAATAATCTCTTGTAATATTTGCGAGCTTATAGTTGTTTCCCAAAGTAAATACTCAACGAGCGTGGGCCTTAAAGTAGGAGTCGGTCACATACTCCGAACCAAGTAAATCCCTATGTTTGCTTGTGTCTTTGTGTTTTGATTTCCGCTGCGTTTATTCTAAGATCTTCGAAATGAAAAGTGAAAGTCACGAGTGCTATTCACCCCCCCTCCCTCTAGCGCTTTTCGATCCAACAATTAGTATCAGAGGGGGGTCACCTCGATTTGGTGCAACCACCAATCAAGCATTTTTTGGTAGTGATTTTTAGTTTTTCAGAGTCGATCGAATCGGTATTATTGATGCCTTTTGATCAAGTTTTTTTTGTAATCGAATTTTTCCTCGAAGTTGATGCAACACCACTCGAGTTCGCGTGATTTTTTTTAATCCGCACTACTAAATCCAAGACCTAGTCTTGGAATCTTTATTGTTTATTCTTTTGTGTGCGAGATTCATTTCTTAAATGGCCCATCAAGAAGGCTACAGCACAGCCCAACCTCCGCTCTTCACTGGCGAAGATTTCGGTACTGTAAAGGCCGAATGGAGTCATACCTCCAGGCCCAGTTCGAGATTTGGATGATCGTCAAGACTGGGATCTCGCTTCCACTCGACGGCTAGGGAAAACCAGTTTCGTGCGAGAACTAGGACGCAAGTGTAATAAAAAAGGTCGAAGCCAATGCCAAAGCGACATGCACCCTCCAATGTGGATTAACGAAGGAGGAGTTGAACCGCATTGGCCCGTTCTCGAGCGCCAAAGAATTATGGGAAAAGCTGATCGAGTTGCACGAGGGCACGCCCGACACAAAAGTAAGTAAGCGTGGTTTACTGTTTAATAAACTATATAACATTAAAATACAGGAAAGTGAGACGGCTAGCCAGCTTCATGCCCGTATACAAGATCTGCTCAACGGACTCCACGCAATCGGATAGAAAGTGGAGAACCACGACGTTCTAAGGTATGCCCTAAACGTCTTTCCGAGGAATACCTTGTGGGCATCCATGGTAGATACTTACAAGGTATCCAAGGATTTATCTTTAATTAAACTTGATGAATTATTTTCTAAATTTGAATTACATGAACAAATTAACGTTCAATCGTCCGAGAAGGGTATAGCTTTGATTGCAGGTACAAGCAGAGCGCGCGAACCAAAAGCAAGACGCATAATCGAACCGGAGTCCGAAGAAGAACCAGACTCAGACGATGACGATGAGATCACAGTCGAACTCGTCAACTTGGTTAGAAAGCTCTACAAAAAGAAGAAGGGTTTCAACAAGAAGGACATCAAGAAGGTGATCTAGTCCTAGGAGGTTCAACCAAATTCAAAGATGAAGTTCAAAGTAACCTGCTACGGCTGCAACCAAAAGGGGCATATCAAAGCCAACTGTCCGAATCAAAAGGATGCAGAGATGTAAAGAAAGAAGAAAGCTCTAAAGGCAACTTGGGGCGAGTCCTCATCGGAAGAGTCCGATGAAGAGCTCGAACAGACGAGCTTCATTACACTGACGACACGGGACCAAATCAACGAATCCGAGAGCGAGAACGAATCAGAAGCAGAATCAGAGAGAAGCCACGGATCCGTATTCGTTTCCGAAGGGCCTAACCCCACTGTAAGTGTTTCTCGATTACATAACCTAGTCAATTTTCTTATGCGTAAATTAGCTAAATCTAACGTTCGGATCAAATCACTTCTAAAGGAGGTAATAGCCCTTAAAGAAGTGACTAACTCCGAATCCTTTACTGACCCTATTCAGACTGAAACCTCAACTCAAGTCCAAAAGTTTGAGGAGAAGAATTCCAGCCTGAAAACTCAAGTCAAGGATTTGAAAATCACATTGGAATGATTTACACTGGGTTCCAAGAATCTTGATCTGATTCTTGGAAAATATCGAGTCGTTTACAACAGATCCGAACTTGGATTCAAAGCTAAAAGAAAATACAAGTCATATTTTTCTCTGATAAATATAAATAATCATAAATTAGTTCAAGCATGGGTTCGCAAGTCGAGCTTTGTTAATCAAGTTGGACTTGGTCAATATTGGATCCCCAATGATCAAATTTATTACCTTGATAGGTCATATCGAGGCTATGATCCAGGGGGAGCCAATAGAAAGATTTTTTTTTAAAAATTTTTATGATTGCTTTTACTGTTTTTATATAAATGCTTAGATTAGGCTAGAGTAAGGACCTAGGCATAATTTATACTTGACTGGTTAGTCCTAGAAGTTTTAAAAGAAAAATTAAATATATAATTTCTTTGAAAGACTTTGTCTAGAAGTGGTGGATGATCTCATACCCAAGAAGTGTTAGAGTGTATACTAAAAGCCTAACTTTTTGTAAACATCTATTTTTGAAATAAAAGAATCACATTGGTCAAATGTCTACATTTATTTGCTAAATGTAGTTGTTCAATTAATTTATATTGTAGATAACATGGTGTGTGGTGTCACACACAGAAGATCATGTTATCAGTTCTTTATAAATTATAAACAGTTGCTCACGACTAAGATGGAAAGGAACAAACTGTTGGAATAGTCGTAGTGTAATTAGGTATTAGTTTATCTTGACTAATAAATTACACTAGTACACTCTAAGTGCATTGAGTAGGACCATTTAAGGTAAGTTCTTTTTGTACTGACTTAATAAAAGAACAAGATTTTAGTTATTATGAAAATATGTGCTCTTAATCCTAATATAATAACAAGCACATATATTTAGTATTTATTTCTTTGACTTATCAATGGGTGAGATTTAGCTCGATAAATCAAAATGCCCGATAAGTTGGGAAATGATATTACTTATAGTGTGTGTTGTTCATTATAGAAGGAAACTGTGTCCTAGAAATCTAGGTTGATAATGTCCCCAAGAGGAGCTCATAAGGATTGTCATGTTAAACTCTGCAGGTAGACTTAGTCCGACATGACGATAAGGTTAAGTGGTACTACTCTTGGACTAAGATATTAATTAAAATGAGTTGTCAGTAACTCAATTAATTAGTGGACATTCGACATCTTAAACACAGGGAGATTAACACACTCATAATAAGAAGGAGCCCAAAATGTAATTTGGGATTGGTGCGGTAGTTCAATAATAATTCTTTAGTGGTATGAATTGTTATTGATGAAATTGAGTTGGGTGTTCGGGGTGAACACGGGAAGCTTAATTTCATCAGGAGACCAAAACTAATTCCTCCTCTTAGTCCCTATCGTAGCCTCTTGTATATAGAGAATTATAACCACCTATACCCACCTTCTTACCCACTCTTTGGTGGTCGACCAAGCTAGCTTGGAGCCCAAACTAGGGTCGTCCAAGACCCAAAGATTGAGCCAAGTAGGGGCCGGCCAATGCTTGGAGCCCAAGCATGGTGTGGACGGCCCTAAGAAAAATAAAAGGATTTTTATTTTAAAAATTTTTTTATGTGGATTCCATGGTTTTAAAAAGAGAGTTTAAAATTTAAAATTTTCCTTCTACAAAAGATTAAGAAAAGATTTGATATCTTTCCTTATTTGTAGATTGAGATGAAGATTTTAATTTTGATAAAATTTTCCTTTTTTGTAACCTTGTTCATGATTTAAAAAGAGAGTTTTAGAATTAAATATTTCCTTTATAGTCTTCTACAAAAGATTAACAGAAAGATTAGATATCTTTTCTTATTTGTAGATTGAAAGGAGATTTTAATTTTAGAGATAACTTTTTATTTTGGAAATCAATCACATGTTTAAAAGAAAGTTTTTAATTTATAAAATTTCCTTGTATAACCAACCATGAAGAGATAAATTATTAGAGAAATTTTAATTTTAAAATTTCCGAAAACAAATAAGGAATTTTTAATTTTGTGTTTAAAACTTTCCTTATTTGGAGCATGGGGATGTGGTCGGCCATAGCATGGTTAAAAGGAAAATTTAATTAATTTTTTCTTAATAACCAAAGGCAAGGAATATAAGAGAATTTTAATAACAATTAAATTTCCTTATTTACCAAGACCAAGGAATATAAAAGAGGGGGGTAGAGGTGCCTTCACCTTACAACATCTATTCTATAGTTCCTCCTCTTTTCCTTGGTGTGTGGCCGGCCCTATTCCTTCCTTTTCTCTTCTTCTTTAGTGGCCGGATTATCCTTTCCTTGGAGCACTTGTTGGTGGTCGGTTCTAGCTAGGAGAAGAAGGAGAGAAAGGAGGCTTTGCTCTTGCATCCCTTGGAGCTTGGTGGTGGTGGTCGGACCTCTACTTCTCTTGGAGAATTGGTGGTGGTCGAATCTAGCTTGGAGAAGAAGGAGCTTGGTGGTTCTCGTCTCGGAAGATCATTGCCCACACAACGTCCGAGATTAGAAGAGGAATATAGTAGAAGATCAAGAGGTTATTTGCTTACAAAGAAAGGTATAACTTGTAATTATTTTCCGCATCATATTAGGTTTTCTTTGTATGATTTCCAAACACAACTAGAGTTTCGAATTTGTGATTCAATTTTGTGTTTTTTTTGTTTTCCGAATTTGTAATTTGATTGTTCCTTTTGGTTAAGCCTAGAGTTATATAAGGAAATTAAATATTAAATTTCTTTAAAAGACTTTGTTTAGGAAGTGGTGGTTGCTCCCATATCTAAGAAGGCCTAGTGCCTCGCCATGTTTAACCTGGAAGCTAATTTTGGAAATTAATATTTAATTGAATTTATAACATAGGTGGATTTGGATCAATAATGTTAAGCATCATTTGCAATGCAAATCTAAACCATTAAGAATAGATAAGTTAAATTTGGAATTAATAATGTTAAGTTCTGTTTATGATTCCTAATTTAATTTCTAAAGAATACAATAGGTTGTTTAGGAAAGATTTGACACTTGTACAAAATTTTTTTACAGTGGAACCAGTACGATCTTCCTAGGACCAACCAACAAGAAGGTCTAATGCCTCGCCACAGCCTGAAAGTTAATCTTTGAAATGTGTATTTAATTGACCAATTGAAAAATCTGAGTTTAACTCAAATGTAAATTAATCCTTAGACATAACATAAATCAAAGATAAAATTAAACCATCTCATAAAATTCATAAGGTTCCCTGATTGATAATTTAGAAATGTGTGAGATGGACCTAGGATTAAAATAGTTAATCAATTCAATTAAGTGAACTTAATTAATTTCAAAAAATTAATTTTAATATTAATTTTGATATTATACTTTTTTAAAATCATAATTAATTTTAAAATCTTAATCATAGTAAAGGTTCAAAATAATTTTTTTAAAAAATATTTTATAAAGTATTTTAAGTTTCTTTAGCTAAGTATTTTTACAAGAAAATACTTTTAAAGTCAAGTCTTTTTAACAAAATATTCTTCAAGCTAAGTACTTATCAAAATATTTTTTAAAAAAAACTTGAAGTTTTTAAGCTAATTAAAGTTTAAAAATTCTTAAAAGTAAAGTATTTTTAATCTAATTCTTTTTAAACTAAGTACTTAACTGAGCTTTTTATTAAAATTCATTTTAAGCTAAGTACTTAATTAGGTTTCGATCAATTTTTTTTTTTAACTAAACTTTTATAAAAAAAAAAAAATTAACCAAGTTTTTTTCAAAAGTTTTTCAAAAAAAACCTAAGTACTTGACAAAGTTTTTTTTGAAAAAGCTAAAGTATTTTCAAAACATTTCAAAATTAGCTAAGTATTTTTCAAAGCAATTATTTTTAAAAGCTAAGTTTCTATCAACTTCTTTTGAAAGTTAAGTACTTAACAAAGTATTTTTTGAAAAAACTAAAGTATTTTCAAAGAATTTAGCTAAGTATTTATCCAAACAATTTTCAAAACTTAAAAATTAGCTAAGTTTGTTGTGCTACCTTTCAGGGAGAGTTTAAAATAAAATGGACTATTGTTTTCTATCTTTTAAACAACCTTCTCTCTACTTTTTTTTTTTTATTTATGTCAAAGGGGGAAAGAAAAGTCAAAGTTAAGAAAAAGTTAAGAATTTAGACATAATCTTTTAACAAAAGGAGAGCATAAAGAAAGTTTTTTATGAACTAATTTTATACTCATTCATGCTTAAATTCCTTTATTATCTTGTTATGTTTTACTTAACTTTGAACAAAGTTGTCATAATCAAAAAGGGGGAGATTGCTAGTGCTGGAAGCATCCGACGATCAAACTTATATTTTGATTATGTCAAAGGGTTCAAAGTTAAGTTGTCTTGTTATCTAATATGTTTGAATGAGATTACAGGAAAATCCTAAGTGTACTTAGGCAAAAGCCCTAACTGCGGTTAGGCAGGTGGAAAACTCTAGGGGGTGGTAACCCTAGGTCCTAGGGGGTGGTAACCCTAGGTGAAGAAAAGTCCTAGCTGCGGTTAGGCAAAGGGAACACCCTAGGGGCGGTAACCCTAGGTCCTAGGGGGTGGTAACCCTAGACGGAAAGCATTGACGGGTCGAGGTTTTCGGGCAAAAGTCCTAGGGTCGGAAACTCTAGGTGGAAAGTCCTGGTGTCGCGAACCAGGTGAAAGGTTGGGCGGGTTGTGGAGCAGGCGTCCAACATAATAACCTGAAGACTCGAGCGCTGAGCAAAAGCCCAGTTGATCTGGAGGATCGAACTGGCAACAGGTATACTCTCCTGAGTGGAGTAGGTGAGGGTGTGTTCCCCGCTAAGGGAACAGTAGGGGCAATTCAACCTAGGGTTTCCGGTAGGAAATCCGAAGTCAAAACTGGATAGTCCGTTGATTGTCAAACATTTACATTTATGCTATTATTATGTGCTAACTTTGTGTTGCAGGGTATGTTTGGTATTTTGGGACTAACATATCTTGCAGGTGCAAAAGAGCAAGTTTTGCCTCGGATGAACAGTACTCGAGGTGCCCTCCATGGAGCTTGGAGGCGCCTCGGGTGCAAAGGCTGAGGAGTCTTCGCGGTGGAGATGGAGGCACCCTCCAAAGGAGCTAGAGGCGCCTCGGACGGCTTGGAGGTGCCTCAGATGTCTTGGAGGCACCCTCAAAAGGATAAACAGCGAGCGAAGCAAATCTTATCCGCGCTGCAAATCCGCTGATGATGGAGGCACCCTCAAGGGCCTTGAAGGCGCCCTCAACGGCTTATATAAGTCTGTCTCGAGTAGAGGCTTAGAACAACACATTCTAAGCAATCCTTCAGTTGTGCACTGCTAACGAGACGATCCGGCTGAGTCATAGCAAGCCATCGACGACCCGAAGCTATGAAATTTCAATTTCTTATTGTCGGTATAGTTTTTCAATACAGTTTATTGTAATAATCTCTTGTAATATTTGCGAGCTTATAGTTGTTACCCAAAGTAAACGCTCAACGAGTGTGGGTCTTAGAGTAGGAGTCGCCACAAGCTCCGAACCAAGTAAATCCCTGTGTTTGCTTGTGTCTTTGTATTTTGATTTCCGCTGCGTTTATTCTAAGATCTACGAAACGAAAAGTGAAAGTCACGAGCGCTATTCACCCCCTCCTCCCACTAGCGCTTTCCGATCCAACATTAACCTCAAGTCAATCTCGAATCAATCTTAGTCTCATTGAAGAAAGTATGATCTTAATGTTTACAATGCAACAACAATAATAATTAAAAATTTATTTTTAATGAGATTAGCTATATAAATTTTACTACATTATTGAGCTCAATCATTTATTGTTTATACTTATCTCTCAAAATTTTCTTAAATAGGTATAATTAATTTTTTTTCTAATATTCTTATTTCTTATCTATTCATCTTCATGTACATCCGCTTTAACATCTTCATCACTATAACTCTCATTTTACAATTACTAGTATACACAGACGATATTTTATATAATTAACTATTAAAATTAGTAAGTATGAGCATTTAAATAAATAATTAAAATGCAAATGAACTAAAGTGAGTATAGATTGCATAATTAGAAAAGAAAAAGTAATTTACAAATTTTAAAAATCTTCCTTAAATACAACGTTCGTTGTTTATTTTTTCTGATTGTTATCACTATCACATATCAAAAATTTTAGACCCTCGAGATTCATAATTTTGAATACAGTGACAAACAACTAATTATGATTGTTGATTAAAAAAGTTTACAGTTGCAAGTTCTTACAAGATCTTTTAGCAGATGACGCTAAAATAGTGTTGATTGAATTTGGAGTCTTGCAATCGACAATAATCCTTAAAATGAATGTTGTATTAATATTTAGTTATATATAAAATAATTAAATATTAATATAAAATTGAATAATCAAAATTACCTATTACAAAATTCCATAATTTGATTCAAATTTTTATTTACTATCATCTTGGTAACATAAAAAAATATTTGAAACACCTACTTTATCCATAAAATATTTTGCTAGACACATTTTTAAAATGATAACATGTTCTTCACCTACTTTTTCAAGTATGTCACGATGTTATTAACAAAGTTTCTCCACAAAGTACATGATATCCTATTCCTATTGTTCTTAAAATATAATGAATCAAAAAAATCAAAATTAATTAAAGTTAAACATATTACTCTAAATCTTCTAAGATAAATTCAAGAAATTTTGTAAGATGACTACCAAATTCTCTACTTTGTGATGAGTCTCGTGCAATAATTTTATCAATGACATCTTGAAAACAAAAAAAAACATAAGCTATAAGAAAAAAATGTTAAATCAATTAATTATGAAATACAAAAAATAAATTAACATAACAAAAAGTATGGTATCATTAACATCTGTTCTCTAGTTCACTAAAGGACTTTGAATTCATATATCACAGATGAAAATGTATTATCAAAAACTCTGCATACATGATTTTTTATAATAAAATTAATTTTATATTTGTTTGTTGTTGTCTTCTACTTCATTCGATTCTCTGTAACAATGATACCTTTTTATAGAAAATATATTACATTTTTTAAGAATTGGTTTCACTCTATCAATGATGGGATGTTTTATTATTTTCATTCATGAGTTCACCATACAAAAATATAGAAAAGTAAATATTTGTCAAAATGTAAAAAAAATCAAATACATATGTAAAAATAATAATTAATATATCTCTTTATTATAAAAGACACATTCCAATCTAAAATCTCTGTTATTTTTATATACAAATAGATTGTAACAATGAACCAAGAGTCCACTACATTTTCAAAGGGTAACATCTTGGATGATATTAAATAGATAAGCCATTTTTTTAAAGTAATAATAATCGTTTTAATATAATAGATACTAATTTGTTTTAAGAGTGCAGTATTATATATAAGACATATAACCTCACCTTCATTGATATTACATGAAACCGAATCTTTAAATGCATTTTATATTTTCATGCTTACGTATTATTATGTCTATTTATAGAAAATGAAGTTACAAATAAAATATTTGCTTTGTTAACAAGAATTTAAAAAGAAAGCATTAATAATATATCTATTTTTAATAATCAAATATTTAAATTTTTATAAAACTTCTAGTTTTAGGATACAACTATGTTTTTGTATAGTCATAAATAAATATTTACTTTATTTACATGAATTTGTATAGAAATTATTAATGATATCTCTATTTTTAATAATTAAATATTTAAAGTTTTCTATAATCAAACATTAATAATTTTTAATAATGAATATTTAAAACTTTCTATAATAAAACATTAACTAAGAAATTTTAGTGCCAATAATAGATCTATTTATAGAAATTGAAGTCAAAAATAAATATTTACTTTATTAATATAAATTTAAAAAGAAAATATTAATTAATAATATATCTATTTTTAATAATCAAATAAAATTAAAATCACAAATAAATATTTATTTTATTAATTAATAATATAGTAATTTTGAATAATCAAACATTTAAAACATTTTATAAAATTTCTACAAAAAATCTATTTTTATTTTCTAAAAAAAGAAAATTTTTAAAAATGATGAAACTTACAAACCAAACGCACCCACAAAATTTATATATGAAACGAAATGTTTATATATACATATATGTACTTTTAGTTCAACATTCAATTCGTATCCTATCTCAAACATCTCTATTAACTCCATCTTTTTATAAAATAATCCAAAATAATTAAAATTTTAAAACTTTCACTTGCATTATCTTAATAATTATCTTCTAATATTTTTAGATTACAGATGTGTTTACGTTATATGTCAATAATGTTAATTTGTCACCTACATCTGATGGTTTCAGATGAACACAAGTCTGAAGAGAAAAAACTTTAGTTCATCAACAGATCTTATACCATATGCCAATGCAGAGATGACTTTCACTGTCTATCAGATATGAGTCCTAACAAGACTATGCCCAATGTTTACATATAGAATCTTAGAAGAATAAATAATCATTGACAGATAACGGGATCGATCGATAATGTTCAATGAAAAATCAAGCAAGGTTTTACAACTGCTAACTGGGCAAACTGCTAGCCACTGCACCTGTTTGACGAGAATGTTCTGGATTCCTCAACTGGCATGCATTTTTGGCCTTCTAGCTTACTGAAGGGCTCCTGCATTTATTAGGGAGGGAAAGAGATCCCGACGAATGCCACATCAGCATCAATCTTAGCTTATTGCGAAAGAAGTTTGGTGATGTTTGTGGGAACAATGATGATACAAAGAATGAAAAGTTGAAGCGAGAGAGCTGCAGCTGGATCAGTTCTCAGATGGCATTCTTGAAGAGAAATGCTCTTGGTTAACAACAAATTCAGGCTGCAGCTCTCTGGCTGTTGAAGGGGTGAATGCTGCGGAGGAGTATCCAGTAGGGTAAGGGACAAGCGGCATATCGGAGAGAGAGGACATTGATGAATTGTAGCTCATAGTCAAAATCGGGTGATCAAATTTGCATGTCTGTCCAAACTTACACAAACCATGCTGCATGTAGTAAGCGCAAGCTTGAGCACCCTGTCAGTAATAGAATCCAGACAAGAAATGAAATTAACAATCCGGCCATGAAACACGACTTTGTAGAATAAAATAAAAACAATATGTATTCTCTATGACATCCAATCCTGCTTATAACAAATATAAAAGACAATCCCATTTATAAAACTCCCACCAATATAAGATCCAAGAAAAAATCTATTCTACACAACCTTATTTTACATTGCAAGAAGTTGTTTCTACGTTTTAAACCTATGACCACCGAGTCACACGACAATAATTTTACCGTCTCTTCAAGACTCTCCTTCTGTTTCCACCAAACATATGATCTAAATTTATGTAAACTATAGTTCTTATAGCATGTTATTTTAGTTTCTTCTAAAAAAAACAGGAAATTATTTTTTTTTTGCAATTCTTCTCTTCTTTTTTGAAGAGGTCACTTGGGCCTTCTCTTTTCTTCTAAATCTTAGCATCACTTTTTGTGCCGAGTCAACTAGGACATTGGTCCAACCTTCCTAAACAAGAGGAGTTTTGGAAAGCAGCAGAATCACCTCTGAATGATTGCTTCTTAGAGGTGACAGAAAGGCAAATATTTTATCTAGTGAAGCGGAGAAAGTTGAAGCGGCTGAGATGTGAAGTAGTGTTCCATTCAGGAGGGGTTGGAGAAAGGATGCTTCATTGCTTCTGAAGGAGTGGAGAAAGGGAAATGTATGGAGGTAGTATTCTGGCCAAGAGGGGTGATAGGGCCCATCACTGCATCGAAACATGCAGGGAAGAGAACAGAGGGGGTAGAAACAACACAAGGAGTGTGACAACAATGGCAAAAGGGAGCAAAGGATTGGAAGAGGCATTTACAGTTGACAAAAGGGAACTTTTGGTACCAAATGTCAAAGGCAATCTATCATTTTTCTATTGGTGAGAAAGAAAGCATATACCATGTTGTAACAGTGGGTTGGACTAATCTGTGACATGATTTAAGTAAACTTTGTAGTCCTACTATTTGAGAAATACCTAAATTTTACCAGTCACTATGCAATGCATGTATTAGTATATGATCCATGTTGTCATTTAAAACCAAGATTTGATTCAGTTGACAAACTTATGCAAACTAGGAAATTAACTTAAAATTATGATTTGCTTCAGTTGACAAACTAATCCAAACAAGGAAATTAATTTATAAAAAATTAAATTTTCAAAAGTTTTGGTAAGATCACCTCTTTAAGAGAATGAGTCTTCAACTATGGTTTCCAAGTTGGTAATTGTGCTGTTTAGGATTGTATGAAAGTTTGGTAAGAAGTCTAAGTTATTCTATTTCCTAATTTGATTGAATCCTTTTAGCTATAAGAGTATGTTTTCTATAATAATTTGATTGTAGTCTTTAAAAGCACCTCAATTCCCCTTGTCCAAAATGTTCTGATTCGTGCAGTTATTTATTTGTGCAAGATAGTTATCCCTTCTCTTGTGTCAATTTAGGTCCAACACTTCATATCAATTTTTCGGTTTTGGTATTGTATCATAAACAACCAATTAAATACCCAACATAAAACCAATCAAAGACCACATACTATGTTTTTCTCATTTATTAAGCAGCTAGAGATCAACAAAGTAGAGACTAATTTAGAAAACAATGGCCAAGGCAATGTTTCTAAGTACCATATGTTCGTCTTTTTTTCCTTCAATGGAGAAATGAAGAATTAGCACTTAATTGTTACCCTAAAATTGTGCCTAGAATTAGGATCCTGAAATTGATTAATTTGTAATTCAAGTGATGTATAACTTCATAGTTCTTACCTTAAATATTATTAACATTCACCTAGCTGATATAACATATAAAACAGGTAGGATAAAAATGCTATGAAATTCATTATGCTTTAGACTATGAAACACGAACACATACTTTCAGATGTAAAAGAAATTATATCTAGGGGACCATTTCAGCTCTCAGTAAGTCATTAGGCTCATTTGTTTTTAGCATGATTACATTATAAAATGGTGTAGATGTGTACCGGACGAAGTGGGAGGCCTAGAGCATTTAGTACAACATCAGTCCTCGGCATGCTCCAATCTGGTGGATGATGGAACTTACACATGGCTCCAAACTTACAATCTCCTGTCCTCATGTAGAATTGGCATTCTGGTTGTCCAAGTCTCACAGGAAACCTGTTTTCCCTAGGGCCAGTGCTTAAAAGCCCACCAGATGATAAAGTAGATATTTGAGGTCCATGCAAAGTTGGTTTTGTGGAAGATAATTGGTTTGGTGATCCATATATCTGTCCTGCTTGAACTGATTGCTGACCAGAAGATGATGAGATGGGATCAATTGGTGCCTGGGTAGCAGAAATGCCATGAAATAAGATACTGCCCCTTGATAATTATGAGTTCAAACACCAAAACGTCTACAAACCGCATAAGGGTTCCAGCCCTGAACTGGAACAACTCCAGGCGATAGCATACGAGGATAAGATACTGGCATATATGATCCAGGTAGTACTGAAGGTCTAGCAACTTGCCAACCAACATAAGTTGGATATTGATGATGAGAAGGAACTGATACTTGCTGCACCGTTGGGTAAAATGCAGGTGCAGGAGAGGTGACAGATGGCCCAGCAGGTTGTTGGTGATGAAATTTACAGGAAGCACCAAACTTGCATTGTCCTGTCTTAATGTAGAAGGCACACTCTTTCTCACTCTGCATCAACCTCAAAAGATGCTCCTCAGCAAAAATTTCAGATTGTATACAAGTCAATTAATTAGTTCTATTAAATGCATCTGCAACTTGAAAGTCTAACCGGTCGTAATGGGTATCCACTATAATTTAAAGAGACTGCAGCAGGTCCGCCTCCTTGTTTAGGGTGGTGATACTTGCAAGTGGAACCAAACTTGCAATTTCCAGTCCTCATGTAGTGCTACAGAAGACATTCACAACATTAACAATATACAAATATAAGAAGAGTACAAAACAGAATAAAATCACTAATGCACAAATTTTCAGTCCAAGTTGTTGTGCAGCGAGTTCTTGAACAAAAGGTAATTTTTTATATGAACTCCCTCCATGTGATTGAAATATAATCTAATAAAAGGGAGTACCTCGCATACGGGCTGACCAACTCGCTCAGGATACTCCATGGAAGCAGTCCTGCCTGCTCCAGTCAACTAATAATAGCATTAGAAGCAACCAAAGTTAGTAACGCAAGTGTAAAACTGCAGGATATGAAAATCCAAGTAACTATTTCTGAAGTTAAGTAAATTTTGTAACTCAAAATAGCAACTTCATAGCAATCCATTTATTTTCCAAGCAGTTAAACAGTCAAATGGGAGCAGGAAAACACTAGACTGCAACATCGTCAAAAGACACTCCAAAAGGGCTAACTCAACCATTGCTTGAAACAGTCCAATTTTTTTTCTCAACAAAACGCTTACGGATGCACGATCACGGGGGTGATTGTAGCGGCACTTCACCCCATAGCTGCACGTTCCAGTCCTCATGTAGTAGGCACAGTCCGGCTCTCCAGGCCTCTCCGGGTACTGTGCTTCCCCTCCACCACCGAACCCCAATCGCCACATGGAATCTTCATCACACAAAAGAAAAAGAGAGAGAGGAAATTTCACATCATCCCCATCTCTGGCTACAGAGCTAAAAACCAAACTACCAAAAGAGATACGCAGGGGAGGTACCTTCAAGACCGGTTTCGGCATTAGAACCGCCTCCGTAGAGCTCCATTAGCATGGATCGGCGGCGGAGGGCGGCGATTGGCCGGGGGAAGGGGTTTAGGTAGGGAGGGAGGGTTCCGGAAGGTTCTGGACTGCTTTAGGTCGCTGCAATCGAGGAGGACCGGCAATGGGAGTGTATATCAAATAGATCGCTGTCGCAGTCGAAGTCGCCGCCGCTTCTTCTTCTTCTTCGAGTCCCTTTTCTCCTCGCCGGCGATTCTTCCTCCCCTCTTCTTCGTCCTCCACCCCTCTCTCTCTCTCTCTCTCTCTCTCTCTCGCTCTTCCCCCTCTTCTCTGTGCTGTGGTTAATGGATTATATACGCGCCAAAGAAAGGGGGAAAAAGAGTCTTATTTATTACCTGTCCCCTTCCATTCGACCCATCGTCACAAGAATAAATACCCTGCGTATCAATTTCCTATTTTACCCCTATATATTTTAGAAAATCAATTGAGCCTTATTTACTAGAAAGGAAAATAAATAAATAATAAAATAATAAACATCAATTTTTATCCCATTAAATAATCATCCATTATATTTAAATAAAATTTATTTTATTTTATCACTATTAATTATTTTTATTTAACTATTTTAACTATTTGGTCATTTTTCTAAATAATTTTTCTTTTCTCAAATCTTTTATAATTTTCTTCACTTTCGCTATTTTCTCTTCGTAAAGAAGTCCTCCCCGCCTAAGGATGGCAATGGGGTGGGACTGAGACGGATTTGTCATCTTATCCCTACCCCGTTTTTATTTTTTCGGGTTCGAGGATTCTCCGAACCCAAATTCACGGGGATCAAATCCCCATCCCCGCCTCATCCGCATATTTAATTATTATTATTATTATTATTTTACCATTATTATTAATGATAATATTAATATCAATATTATTAATAATAATATTATTAATACTTTAAAAAAAATCTTATTATTATTTATTAATAATAATAATAATAATATTCAGGACGGGTTCAGGGATGGAGATAATATTTTCATATCTACCCCAAATCCATCCCATCTCCTAAAAATCGAAAATCCCTATCCTCATTCCAAAATTTTCCCGCGGGGCCCAAATTCACTGGGAAAATTGGCATCCCTATCCCCGCCTCCAGTCACAAGGCATGTACACTACGGGTGTCGAATCCACACGTAGCGGCCGATTCGTCGAGATCGAATCCACCTTCACGCGCCGTCGCGATAAGCGACTGACAGCCACACGTTGGGGGGTCGAGAGTGACAGGTGTCTCTTGCCGAAAGGTTTAATTTGGAGCGCTCGTGCTCAGCTCCACACAGCGGATCTCTGCACGTGCCGCAGTGGATGTATCGGCGGAGCGCAGCCAGCAATGGCATTTCCGTAATTTACTCTGGCGGGGAGAGGCAGAGCGGTGATTGTTAGGAGTGCGCCAGGGCAGTTTGGACATTTGGGTTTGGAGGTCATCGCTCACTCGCTGGTCTTGGCCCACAAGGCGTTGTGGTCCGACAAAGCCAATGGAGGCCCGCCACGTGGAAGCCATGTACGCTTTTGGGAATATCACATAGGGAGCGGCCCCCGACAAATCAATGCGTGTGATTGGCTGAGGAACAGGCGAAGCCCTCGATCACGTTGCGACCGGAGAAGCAGCGGCGCAGGCGGCGATGGGGATTAGTGATAGCCTTTGTGTTGATAATCCACGACCTTTTCCGCATTCTTTACTCATAATCTGTTGTTTTTTTCAGTGTTTTTGTCGGATTTTTTAGATCTTTGGAAGCTAAAAACCCTCACTTTCTTCCGAAGTTTGTCTAATCGTCTTGTCGATTTTTGATCCTTTGCGTAATGTAGATTGGTTGAGGAGCAGGCAAAACCCTTGATCGTGTTGCAGCTAGAGGAAGCAACAGCGAAAGTGGTGAAGGCGATCAACGATCGCCTTTGAGTTGGTAGTCCACAACCTTTTTCTCATTCTTTACTCAAATATATACTGCTTTTTCAGTGTTTTGTCAGGTTTTAAGATCTTTGGAAGCTAAAAGCCCTCACTTTCTTCCGCAGTTTGTCTCCTTTTGAGGCATTTTTTTGTGCAACATGAAATTCAAAAAGGGGATTCTGCTATCATTGCGATTGACTCTCGTTCTTTGTGTTGCTGTAAGTAATTGTCTTGTCGATTTTTGATCCTCTGTGTCATGTAGATTGGCTGAAGCGAAACCATTGATCGCGTTGCGGCTGGAGAAGCAGCAGCGCAAGCGACGAAGGCAATTAGCGATCGCCTTTTAAGTTTCATGATTCACAACCTTTTCCGCATTCTTAACTCAACTAGCTACTACTTTTTCAGTATTTTTGTCAGATTTTTTTTAGATCTCTAGAAGCTAAAAACCCTCACTTTCTTCCAATGTTTGCCCCCTTCTAGACGTTTTTGTGCAACATGGAACTTAGAAAGGGGATTTTGCTATAGTTGCGATTGATTCTTTGTGTTGTTGTAAGTAATCGTCTTGTCGATTTTTGATTCTTTGTATAATGTAGATTGGCTGAGGAGCAGGTGAAGCCATCGATCGTATTGTGGCTGGAAGAGCAGCGACGCAAACGGCGATGGTGAGCAGCGACGCAAACGGCGATGGTGAGCAGCGACGCAAGCGGCGATGGCGATCAGCGCCATTGTGTTGGTAAATCCACAACTTTTTCCGCATTCTTTACTCAAATATTTACTGCTTTTTTCAGTTTGCTTAGATCTCTGGAAGCTAAAACCCCTCAGTTTCTTCCAAATTTTGTCCCCTTTGAGGCATTTTTATGCAACAGGAAGCTCAAATGGGGATTCTGCTATCGTTGGGATTGACTCTTGTTCTTTGTGATGCTGTAAAATATCGTCTTGTCGATTTTTGATCCTCTGTGTAATGTAGATTTGTAGATTGCTGAAATCACTAGAATATGCCTGGCCGATCGCGATGGTGATGACTGGGAAGGGAAGTTGTTCTTCCCTGGCATCCCCAAGATTAAGTGTTAGCATCAGTATCAATTCCACTCTAGGTCGTAGGTGTTGCTACAGGGACATTAGATATTCATCCCTCTAGTGCTTTTCTTGATCCTCCACCTCGAACTAGTCAAAGTCATTTTATTGGATCACCATTATTCAAGTCATCCTTGAGTTGACCAACCCGTCGAGTTAGTCCAAGCGGCTGAGCTAGCCTGAGCTGTTGAATTGTGTTACCCGGACAAAAGTGTCTCCAACACTCATAATCTATAATTGGCTGTGTGGGTTTGGAAGTGTGAGGTTATATAAATAGCACAAATAATAGTGAAAAAGAATATATCTTTTACACTAATCCAAATCTAACTTTCTTCATCTTAATTTTTTTTAAAAATCTTTTTCCTTGGATCCCCTGCGATTACTCAAGCATTGGAGGGATGTCATCGGGGCAACTTTAGTTGTTAGTTCAACATTTATATGCGGTGCGGTGATAGCCCCGTCTCATCATACGTATGAGGTGATATTTCACAACTAAATGCTTTACTTTCATTGAAATGGAACACTTTGGTGCTTACATTAATTACCTTTTGTTAGATTCTCTGATTGTGTTTTATTTAAACAGGGTCCATCGAACAAAAATCCTCTTTCTTTTAGGAGGTGATTCTTGGGAAGAAAATGAAGGGGATTGATATCCAGCGTGCCACATTGCCGCACGATTTATCGAATCCACACTGTTTGGATCAACACCGACGATTCTCTCCTACAATATTTTTTTTTATATAGCAGATGTCTTTTGTATCTCTGATCTCTTTAGAGTTTGTGTATTTTATTGTAGCACAATACAAGGGTTTGATTCACTCATTTAGCATCCTCAGCTCAACCATACTAACCAACCTTTACACACAACAATATCAAAAAATTGTTTTCCAATTAAACTTATCTCACACTGTGGAGTGATGACGTCAAAGCTTTCCTCTCATGATGTGACTGATTCTATGAGGAATAATACACATTAAAGGACTAGTTGAGAATCCTCCGATGCTTAAATTAGACCGATAAGATAAATAAAATAAAATAGATTTGATAATAGAGGGGTGAGGGATGATATTTTCTTGAAAGACGCACCTCATATTTCTAGGGTGTAGCGTAGACAGTAGACACATGATATTTTTGACGTAATAGTTAGAAGTCGATTTTCAGAAACTAAAAACTTAGAATTTACACATAATATCTATATCTATCTATATTTATATGGCCAACACTAACGATCATTATTTTAATAGATTTATCTTTTTCGAAAGATACACCTCATTATCCTATAGATGCATCTCACCAAAGGGCCCTTTGTAATAGTTCGTTATCGTAAGTTAGTTCATGCACTCAGTCTCAAGTTTCTGAGTGCTCTCGAGTCCCGAGGTTCTTTGGCACTCACGCAGTTTGTAGATCAGTAGGTTGGCAATTCGGAACAGCTCTTCAAGTAAACAATTCAACTTAGCTCGGTTCAGCTAAGTGTAAATCGAATAATGATGACTCAACAAGATGCTTGGGCTAGCTCAGGGTGTGATCAATGCATCCTGTTGACTTGGAGTAAGCAAGCTGACTATATCACTCCGTTATGTTTGACCAACACTTTGGGAAGCTTAGTATGTCTATATTACTTAGATTGTTAGAGCTGTAAAACTTGTTACGATTCTAATTTTTTTTTTTATTTTCAAAAACTCAATTAGAAATATCTATATCAGTTTACCTAAATACAATTTTTTTTAAAAAAATTATATTTTATGTAAAAAAATATTTGCATAAGTTATCATATTTATTCTCTAAATTTAGATTTTATGAATAATATTTCTATGAAATAAAATACCTTCCCTAAATATTACAATATCATTTAATTTCCTTAAATATTAAAATATCATTTAATTTAGAAAAGAGAGGAAAATAAATGGAATTGATGAAAAACAGATATTATATAGGGAGAGAGAAAAAATAATAAAAAAATAAAAGAGAGAGAAGAAAATAATAAAAAAATAAAGATAGTGGAAATTTTAGGGTAGCTAATCCTTGCCAACGGAGAAGACCCCTTTTTGATATACCACTTCTCATAACCTCCGCGCTCATGAGATAACAGAAAATATTATGTGTCAGAAGTTATCGAGAAAGGGAATATGTATAGCTTGTGAGGTGTATAGTCACCGTCCAAAGAATATTTCATCACTTGTGTGCACCTCTTTGATAACTTACGCTATTAATGAGGTGCTTGAAGAAATAAGTTGTAATAATATGTTAACTAATGGAAAGTGTAAAGTCATATTTAAAGAAGGTTTTAGTGAATGTTCATATTATAATAGAAATATTCTCTGACAAACGGTTGTTACTTTGATAAATTGTTATAATTCTCTGACCACGTTATCTGCTAAGTATATCTCGACCAGATCTTTAAAACTAGCTAATCGTATGACCATCCTTCTCTTAAGCTGCTTGGTTAGGTACTAGGTGATGTTGGAGATTTGCTCTTGCAGTAATATAAAGCTAAGTCCCTCAAGTCTTGTCGGTTCTATGATCGACAGGCCGTATACAGGGATATTTGCCTATGAAAAATGGGGAACTAAGTCCCAGGAGATTTGATCGATACTTTAAATCGATTGTCCATATGATTGAAGACTTGTTTTTGAAGCGAGAACCTAAGATATGGAAGTCTGACCGAGTTTATAAAGAGAATTGCTTTACACGTTCATCTTCTATACCTATAAGAGACGGACATACTAAACTGTATAAATCTGACTGGAGTTATTGCTGACTGGCTATATATGAAGGACCGACATGAGAAAACTCATAGGGTCGATCGACAATAGAGTCGTCCGGTCATATGATGAAAGACTTGTACCGAGAGTGGGAAGCTGGATTCCCTTACTCGTGCATGATGTATGACCACCCGAGTTTATGGTAGGTCAGACATCTCTTAAACTCAGTCGGCTATCGTAGGATTGGATATATAATAAATGTCTTAATACATGAATGAAGCACTAGGTCCCCTAGGTCCAACCGACTCCTGGGCCGGTTGTCCTCATACTGAAGGCTTTAGCGCTGGGTGAGGAGAAAAGCCCTGTAGAGGGTGAGACGTTGACTGCTATCTCCTCTTGTCTCTGACTGCCATATCACTGTGAGTTTGACTTCCATGTCACACCTATGTCTACCTGTAACATCTTGTATCAATATTCATTTTCAATTCTCTAAATTTATATTTATGCAACAGTGCTTCAATTATAGAGACTGAAATTTTCTATTATAAAATAAAATAAATAAAATAAAATTTCTTTTTAATCTCTCTCTTCTGTCTTTGTAATCTTTTTCCAATTAAACTCTTAACTATTACAAATATAATAATAAAAAAATGGAACAGAAAAGAAAATAACAAAAAAATAAAAATAATAAAAATTTTAGGATAATTGATGTAGTGTATAGTGAAAAATGATTGTTTAAATTTAATAAAGTGAATGATTTAATTTAAATTTTAAAGATATTATAGAGAAAGTGATATTGATATGAATTCTTTTAGACATAACCAAATATGACCAAGCAACCCTATCAACTTATTTGATGGGAGCTTATGGATGGTGAAAAATATTTAAAATTAAAACTTTTAGATTTGTGGAACAAATCAATTCCCTTTTTTTTAAAAAAAAAACATATGTTTTTTATCCATTTTGGTATGATTTAAATCTGAAAATATTTTTTAACAAATTATTTATTGAAACTATTTAGCAAGGCCCTCTCCAGTTATTTGCCAAATAAAATAACATATTTACATATATAATATTTTAAAATAATTTGTATACGTATTCTTACATTAACTTTTAACAAAAATAAAATCATTTGACTCGACTATGGGCTTATACAAGCTCTCGGGGCCCATAAAGGCCCAACAATGAGCCCTTATAAAAAACGGTGGGACCCCGAAAAAAGATATTTATTTATTTAGACCAATCAGAAGTCCTTATCGGATATGCGCCGCGCGAGGAGGATGCATAAATAGATACCGTTCTTCCAGATGTCAGGCCTAGAAGGTTCCACACTGTACCACTCTTGTACGCCTTCCCTTCCCTCGATTATTTCTTCTTCTCCGCCGGCGCCAGCGCCGCCCGGTTCGATCCGAGCTGCTTCCATCCCCTCCTTCTTCTTCCTCGGGCGCGACTTGGACGGATGCTCGATTCGGCGAAGAACAGCAGCAGGTTTGACCTATTTCCCCCTTGGCGGCTTGAGATTTACACTTGTTGGTGGAATTCGTGTTCAAATGGAACAGTTTCAAAGCGACTTGATCTTTCGATGTCTCATATTTCGAGCGTGCATTTATTAGAGAAAAGATTCTGCTGCTTCAACCATTTCGGTATCATATATTCATATGTTTATTTGTAAGCTGAGTGGCTGTAGACTGCATTGTAGTTCAGATCTTCAACTAAAGAAAATTGAATGGTCATCTTTGTTCACCCACACCACTTTTCAAAAGGGGAAAAAGAGTACGAAAGAACACTTTTTTTTTTAAAGGTGGCTGTTGATTGAGTTTCTCGATTTTGCAACTGTTCTTTCTTGCTTTGTTCCTCTTCGGGTACCGTCGTGAGGCATCTGAACTTTGAACTATTTGTTATTTTAACTATATGACTATAATCATTGTCTTTGCAGCGGACTGCAGTGTGACGCCGAATCTGTTATGTGAAATATTTAGCGAGACATGCATTTGTTATGCTTCTGGAAAATAGGTTTAGGTGCATTGATGAACGCCTACTTAGATAGTTCTTTGATTTATTTATTTATTTCAGGTAGAGGATGAATTTTGAAGTGAATATGGCAGAAGTCTAGATCATATGGTTAGTGTGCAGATGCTGATGCAATACCTTGGATGTCTTTCAAGATGACAGAATGAAAGATAAGAGCAAACCCCTTTGTGCTGGTCTGCGCGCCAGGACAATTTCTGGGACTGATGATAATTGTCACTTTGTGGAGAATAAGTCCACTTCAATTCTTGAAATTGAACCTACTGAATGTGGCAAAGGGCATGCTGATGCATGTGACAAGGATTTCAAGCAGACAGAGTGGATAAATGATTTTGTTGATTCAACAAATTTGAATAAAGTGAGAGATTCTACAATAGAATTTCGAAACGCTGATGCTATGCCTCATAATGAAGATTTATTTATGGTGAATGGATCACATAGTTACTCAACCATAAACTCAGTGCAGCTAGACAATAAACCTGAGATTTGTGCTGATAAGCATGATGATGCAGGGAGTGATAGCTTTTTGGACTGTGATTGGGACAGTATTGAACATTTTGATCTAGAGGCAATTTTCAGGTAAGTCAATTCACCATTTGATTGAACTTAGTTTTAGGAGATGTTTACTAGCTCCTGATACAAAAAGAATGAGCGGCTATACCAGCATTTATGAATTTAACTTGATTCTGCAGATCAAATGACACCATCAATGACATTTTTGGAAATGATATGGTTGAAACCAGTGATGGATTTCTCTCACCAACGGAGGCTCTAGTTGGTAGCTTGACTGATTTTGTCCCATTGCCGGTAAGTATTTGATTTGGGAATTAAACTTGAGATACTAAATAATTGTTCCTTGTAGAGTTCTACAATCTTAATTCTCAAGCAAATAGTAGGTAAAATAGCAGTATTATTTATTTATTTTTAATGTATGTAACATGCACATTTATCACTTGGACTTAATTCACCTAGCCTTTAGCTAAGAATATGTCTACTTGGTCTCAACTAAGACATAGCTCATGCCTGATTCTCAATCAAAACTTCAGAGTCCTAGATCCATTAGGACTTAGTACTGCCTGATTCACAACTATAACACTTGTCAGGTATCTTGCACCTGCAAACTTGACACAACTTGTTAGATCACAACTAACTTAACTTTAACCTTATCATATATAAAAACTCTAGGTTAAATGTTGTGCACCTAGCACCAATAGTTAGATTTTAACAAATTTAACTTTAATCTTAGTCATATATCAAAATTCTAAGTTAACCCATCTTTCCCTTTGTGATAGTAATGAAAACTAAGTTAAAATTAGTAAATAATAATAAAAAATAAGATTGGATTTTATATTCAGTGTATGAGAAAAATTATAATTAGAGCTGTCATACATGAATATACCACTATATGAGGAATTACTGTCAGATACATATCTTACCTCCCTCCCTTAGATTTTGTGAACTGTGTGATGCTAAAGGAAATGCATTACGGAGGAAGAAGGTTTCGGATTTTAGGAGAGAATCTGAATTTGATGTATCTGATAGCTCTTTGAGGCAAAGGTCAATTGCCAATTCAATACATAGACTATAGGGTATTTAACTATAGTCTATTCTTCAATCAAGTTCATAGGTTTATTCTTTTGAAATTGGGTAAATGACCATTGAACAATTTTGACGGCTGCCTACATGGACTTTTTTATTATGTTTATCTCTCTTGTTTCCCTCCCATCTTCTCCCTCTTCTTTTCCCCTGCAACTTTTTAGCCCACTTCCTCATCCTCCCCCTTTTTGCAAGTGAGCTGTGCCTCTTCACTCTTTCCACCTTATCTTCCTCGCTGCCACATCTTGTTCTCACCTGCTCCCTTACAGACTCCCAAATCCTTCCTCTTCTCTCTTCCTTCCTAATTCCCCATTTGATTGTCTTGGGGAAATGCCATAATGAGCTTCTTCAACCTACTCTGCACTGGAGGAAGTGCCCATCGTAGATTCCCAACTCGACAACCAAAGAGGCAGAAAAAGGGGGAATAAGGGAGAGAGAAGAGATTGAGAATAGGAGAGGGGTGAAGAAGGGTGAGGGTGCGGGGACAACCCAATGGAAATAGAAGTAGAGGGAGGAGGAAGAAGAGAGAGAGAAGAGATTGAGAAGAATAGAAGGGTGAAGAAAGGTGAGGAGGAGGGAGGAGGAGATACGAAGTAGTTTTTGATAGGAACTTTGGTACACAGTCAACTTTATTCAATGGATTCATCTAATTTCAATAGTCATATAAGTTCATGCACCTAAGCAGCCAGAAAGTTTATGTATTCTGCTGCAGCATACCAATAGGCAAGGTAGCATATGAAAGTGATGGTCTGTATGTCATGCACCATCAACTTGGGGGAAGATGATATAGGGTAAACTACCATATGCCAATTGTAAAATCGACATGTTTTGCACTATCACCTGTGAAACCTTGTCATTTTGCGTGCTTGTATTAGGATCTTACCCATTAATGTTATCCACCTGCAATTTAATATCTTTGGATACCCCAAAAGAAAGTGATGCTAGTAATCAAAGGAAAATTCTTACCTGTTCAGATAGCATAACGTTGATGTCTTTTTTCTGTCTATAACTAGCAATATCTGCAATATTTTCTTTTCAGTAGCTCACTACAAGAAAAATATAATTTATTGCGACCAATATTTTTGGTTGCAAAAATTTGGGTCGCCAAGGCATTTAGCAAATTAATTAAATTTCCGTCACTAAATTTAGCTCAAAATTTGCCAAAACACTCTTAAAAAATATTAAAATCCTGGATTACATCACAAAATTCAACTTAAATTAAAAAACCTAAAACAAAACAACATTCCAATTCAACTTACATTCAACATTCAAAATCCATACGAATTACAATTGTTTAACACAAATCAACATTCAAAAACAAGTACATGGTTCAAAAAATAATACATTTATCACAAAACAAACCCATGGTTCAATTTTCAATACATTCCATCCCACTAAAAAAACAAAATGCATTCATCATCTCATCTTGCAACAAGTAAAATAGTTATATTAAAAAAACAAGCACATGGTTCAAACTTCACTACATTTTCTATTTTGAAACAATCCCGCTCATATATGAATCTAAAGTTAAAATATATATACACAGAGTCAAAACTACTTATCAAAAGAATGCACAAGCGATAAACACAAATTTAACATGTTTTAAAAAACATATACCTTAACGATATAATATAGTATCAAATCTAGTTCTTCAAGTGTTTTATTTACATTATTTTTGAAAAAATATAATACAATTAGAGATGCATATAGTATCAAAATTAACAAAATAATTTTGTATGTTTTATGAGTGATAAATAAAAAATTAAGTTGGAGGTCAACACACCTTATAAGATATTTATCAATAACGTTCGGGTCTTGAGTCTCTTGTGAGTCAAAACCACACGGTATTGGAAAAGCAGAAGGATTCATTAATGGAAAGCAATTCTTGCATTTGCCGCTCTACTGTCGTATTGACCCGATCTTCCATCGACTACTCACTGACCCGAGACTGCTCTAATGTCGTGATCCGATCCCTCAAGTCTTGATTTTCTTGTCTTAACGCTTGCACTTTAGTAAATGAAGATGAAGACGTGGGTCGACTGAGCTTAAGAGTCATCACACGAACATATACAATTTTTGCCTTGGAGCTAAGGCCGTAAAGGGAGTTCTTTTTCATTCTACCTATAACCTCATAATATAGATATAACATTGTCTGATAAAGTTTTTAACTCCTCTCCCTCTATAGCAGACTGAGACTTCTGCGTAACTCGATCTGTCATATCATTCTATGTAAAATAAATTTATTATTATCTAATATGCAATTAATAAAGTAGGTGCACAAAGAAATGTAAGTGGTAATAAAGTTTCTTACGCCTATAGCCTTTGATCGAGTGATCAAATATAGACAAATGTGTCATCGTTTTTGCGAAATATCTCCCAACAAGTATTTGCCTGCATACACAATTTTTTTTATAAATTAAATAAGTTCATCGATAATTAAAAAACTCTTATATAACTTTATTGTAAACTCACCAAGTCTATTGCATGCTCTACAATATATCATGATTCAACCCAATTGTTCTTCCATGCATCCTAAATCTCATTTGGTACATGGGATGTCCTTCTTCCCTTCTCCACTTTTATAACAAGTCTTTGTATAGTTTTTGACAATAATTGTTCCATATTTCCTTAAATTTTGCCTTGCTCCCAAGTATATTTTTTCTACAAGAATATCAAGAGAATTAGTATAATAGGATATTATATTATACAGTATCAATAAATTTTAGATCACTTATTAAAAATTTCTGATAATAAAAGCTTTAAGATCTTGGTCTGCATGCTTCTTTGTAGAATCAGTACTGACACTCTTTAAATTTTTTGGTTATGTAGGTAGATAACTATTGTTAGGATTGAAGGAATTTATATAACTCCACAATGATATGATATTATCCACTTTGGGTTTGAACTCTCATGTTTTTATTTTTGGACTTTACCCAAAAGACTTCACAAGGCCCCTCAAGTGGAAAGTCTATCCGTTTGATGTCCAATCCTCAACTTACTCGGTCTTCCTACCCCTCGATCTGCATGACCTACTAGGACTTCTTGTTCCTTAGTCCAACTAACTTACTAGGTCTTACTTGCCTAGATGCAACTAAGGGTTTTCTGCCGGGCTATCCACCAGGACTTCGTGCCTGGTGTCTGATCCTCTTGATCCGGACACGTGAACCCCATTTTCTTTGTTTGAGATCAATATTTTACTCACATGGATCGATTAGACTATACCTCTTGTGCACAGTCGGTGGTTAGATCTTCTGACAGTCTGGGCTCTGATCCTAATTGTTAGGACTGAAGAAATTTAGATATTTCCACAATGGTATGGTATTGTCCACTGTGGGACAAAACCCCAATGGAGATATCTTTCTCTTATAAGCCTATAATTTTTTTCATGTATTTTCAACGTGGGATTTTGTTTGTAACCTTACAATCCTAACAACTATGACCATTAGAAGTAAAATTGCATGAATAAATTTTTTTTTGAAATAATAAATAAAAGATTAGATGAATTTAAATTACTAATAATATCACTATTTATCAATCCCTAACAATCCCTAATATAATTTGGTCACTGTGTACTATAACATTTACATTCCAAATAATAATCAAATCATATTAGTAAGTTATTGTGGTGAAAAATTGATAATGTCACTTTTAGGTCCTTGACATTTTAATTTTATATAAATTCAAAATTTTGACTTGTAAATAATATGAAATGCTGCCATGTTCACCATGTAAACTTAAAGAGTACATTAATTTTATTAATTTGAGGGGTCATTATTCTAAATTTAAATAGAAATATGGTACAAGAGAACCCTTAATAATTATTTTAATTTGAATAAATATTTATTTCTATTGAAAAATCACAATCTAGAGGGAGCACAACAAGATATTTATTTTTTTTTAAAAGGAAACAATAAAACTAATAAATACAATTAAATCTGATTACTCCAACTAACAAAAAAAAAGTGTTTATTTTTTTGAGGCTATTTCTATTGAAAAATCACAATCTAGAGTGAGCACAATAAGATTTTTTTTTAAAAAAAGGAAACAATAAAAACTAATAAAATACAATTCAATCTGATTATTCCAACTAATAAAAAAAAGTGTTTATTTATTTGAGGGAATCATTTTTCTTTGAATTTTCACCCTGGCGGGGAATTTGGTCTTGTAGAATGGTAAATCAATTAATGGAATAATAAGAGGATCAGAATTTAATATAAATTGTGATATGGATTTATCTAGTATATGAATCAAGAGAAAGCCCGAACATCTATATAAAAAGTGAATTACACCATGACTTCCAGTCCCTCCACAGCACCACTAATTTCCCATATTCATAAGACAAGTATTTATTGCTTTCCTAAAAGATGTTTTCATCATTTACATGTTTAATCAGGACAAGGGAAAACCAGGACAGGTACAAAGCTTTTCATGAATGAAATTCCTCTGCCACTTTGTCCAACTTCTCAAGCTTTAGGACTCAGCACTGAATTGTTTTCCATGTGAGAAAACTACTACTCAGTTTCAACTCATCTCCACATATGCTTTTTATAATCACCATCACAGAATTCTTAACTCCTTAATTCTTTCCAGCACAAGTGCTCATCAAGTTAAAGTTAATAATACATCAAATTAGAATATAATCCTAATGAAGAGTGATCAAGAATTGTCCTTGAAGACTTTACCAAGAGTTTGTATCATCTTATACTTTTCTTAGACTTTTGGAGCTAAAGTTTACTTGGCTTGCAAGCATTCCTTAGTCCATAGCCATTCTTTCCTTGTAGTCTGAAGCTAAAGGTAGCTTCTTCTTCACTTTCAGGAGAAGCTAAACAGCCACAGTCGCTCGGCCGCCCGGCTGCCTACGATCGCAAGACCAGGGTTGAGCTCGTAGCCAACTAAGGGTAAGAGGTCGAGCCGAGCCTGCGGTCGACGTCATGAGCACAGGGCAAGGTCGTGGCTGACCTCGCGAGCACAACGCAAGGCTGCGGATGGTCTCGCGAACATAGCGCTAGAGAGGGGAGAGGGGAGAGGGGAGAGGGGAGAGGGGAGAGGTTTACTTGCCTGCCGGAGAAGAGATCATGTCGGAGAGGATATTGTGCCAGAGATCGGGGATCGGTAGGAGGGAGAGGATTGAGAGAGCGTGAGGAGAGAGAAAAATTGGAAAACCCTAATATGATTCTAAATTAATGACAGAAGTAAATTTCCTTCACTAAATTAATTCGTTCATTGATTTAACGATGGAAATTATTTATCCGCTACTAATTGTAAATAAGTTAAATATTATTTTTGGTTAATAGCGACATAATTATAATTTCATCACTAATTCCATCGCTATTAACTAGTTTTATTGTAGTGGCTAAAGTAGTTGATTGGCACCGAGTTCGGTGGTATCTATTACACACACTCCTACATTAGGAATGACTTTAAATGAAGATGCTACTTGTTCACGGCAATTTCAAATGAATTCTACATGATACCATTAGATTATTTTTGCAGGTGGATGTGCATGAATATTTTTTCAAACCATGGGAAAGTGAAGAAGAAAATGATGAGAAAATTATATCCCAAGAATTGAAAGGTTCTTGGTTCTACGACATTGATAATAAAAAAAGTCCAAGCAATCTCTTCCATAGTTTTGTTTATGACACACAATTACCGTATCAGACTCCAGATAGCAATCTGAGTCTGCAAAGGAAAGCTAGTGACGAGGAGTCTGTTGTTTGTGTTGGTTCCTCCATGGATGTTGTATCCAATGACTTTGGAAGCCCATCATATCTCATACCTGCCATTGAAGATGGATTTGGTTGTGGTGCTGATAATAGTCAAAAAGGACAATTTTCATATAGTCATTGTTGTCTTGATGGAGGGAATCAAAATATATCCTTTCCTGGTCGTCAAATATGTACTCATGCTGCAGTAACTGTCAAACCTGAAGAGAGAAATGTGAAACAGAGACCAGGACAACAAATAGAGTCCAAGTTAGAAGCTCAGCAGAAGGTGTTGCGACACCGCAATCTGAAATCTGATTCTTATAGCTTAACCTCTCAATCATCCCTGAGTAACTCCAGGAGTCAGACAACTGAATCCCTTCTTGGATCTAAACAAACATTTAGTGACCTTACAGTCTTGGAGAAGAACATGCCCCCGGATTCACCAAGGACCTTCAATACTATTGATGACAATTTCATGGCAGATAGAATCTCTCAGTTTCAGGCTGCAATATCAAAGGTCAGATTAGACAATCTTCTCATTGAATCATATTAGAAAATTTAGTCAAGTTGTGATGCATCTTCTACTATTTATTCCTCTCCTGTAAAATTCGTTTTTAACTTGTGTTTTTTTTTTCCCTTCCATTTTGTAGCTGGATAATAACTTGAAGTTAGGTATAAGAGATAGCATGTTCCGATTAGCTAAAAGTGCAATGGAAAGACATAGCATCACTAACAGAAGCAATACCAGCAGTAATGTGGAAATCAAAGCCACAGTAGTTGGAGAATCAGAATATAAACACAGGTATGCTTTTCCCTTACTGCAAAATCACTGTACTAGTTTCAAGGATTCACTAAAAAAAGTGTGTTGGAATGATTGTCGCAAAACATTTTAGCGTCAACAATTTTTGGACTATTTGGTGTCTGTCTAAATTTAGTTGTTAAACTTAGATAACTTTTTTTTATTATTAATTGATAAATTATTTTATGGCATTGTCGCAATAGTATAAGAAGTTATGACAAAATTTCTTCACAAATATAATTATCAATATTAAAGTTCAACATTTGAAATTAACTTTTGCATGATTAGATCAATCCCTTAACATCCTAGAAACAAACCATGCTATTCCTGATTGTTGGATCAAATTAGAAGTGAAAGGAAATATGTCAACTAAACTTCATGTTGGGAATAATATTTCTGTCTGTTGACACCTTCGATTCTTTTATAAAAGAATTCATAAGTTGGCTCGTTGCTGGTGCATAATTCAGAATTATTCAAGATGACACAATTTGTTTTGTTGCAAATAAATAGAAAGAAAACATTCTTTTTATGTAGCATGAGGTTAGAAAATCTTATGTTTGATTTCTCCTATTTTGCAGAGCTAGAAGTTGGGTATCAGAAACTGATACGAATCCTGTAGACAGGACTGTGGCTCAGTTGCTCTTACACACGCCTTCCAAGTTTTCTTCTTCCACTCGCATCAAAGAACTTGTTAGAATTTTGGGACTATAATTATAATTATAAATGTCTAATGTCATCAATTAAATAAGTCATAATTTAATGTGATCAAATTTATGATTAAGGAATATGACTTAAGGGTTTAATTGTTATGAATAAATTAATGTGGATACCATGTGTAATTTTTAATTTGTTGAGAGGTCAAATTAGAAATAGGCAAACTTATGTTTCTATAAATAAGGATTATGGTCTCAGTTTACAGATGATGGTTTTGTTTTGTTTCTTCATCGACAAAACTCTCTGGATACTAAGGAAGATCTGCAAATTGAAGATCTTGGCCAAAATTGATTGCATATTATGGATTCTGGTACGCTTCTGTAATTTTATCTATTCTGTTTATAATTTCTTAAGAATTGAATAGAATGCATAAGTTTTGTGTTGATATTTCTCAACCCAATTTTTCTATCAATTGGTATCAGAGCCTTCTATTCCAAATTTTTAAGGAAAATTTTTTATTTTGGGTATAAAATTTTATTTTTGTGCAATCTCGGTTTTGGTTCATGATATATCATATTGCGATTTTATTTTATCATCGCGATTTTCGGCACTGTTCTGTGTCGCAATCGGTTGGAAAAATTTGCGACAACATCGCAACTTCCACCGGAGAAGGAAAGTGTCACAGGAGGTTGCCTGCAATTGGTTTTCTGGCTGGCGACGACATCCAGGATGGTAGGCAACACACTAAACGTTGTTTCTCACGTTTTCTACTTGTCGCGAGCGAGCGTCTGTGACCAATAGTGGGCCACCGGCAACAACTTCATGTTGGAGGTAGTTTTCTGAGGTAGGATAAGACATTACAGTTGGCTGGCGAGTTGGTTATGACTGTGCTGTTTCTGCGCAAGCAGGCACAAGCAATAAAGGTGATCGACGTTCCGACATTGGAAAGGGCCGGCAATTGCCTCGGTATACCGTCGGTTGACTATCGTGGTCGGCAACTGCGGTTGAGGTGGTTCATGCAGCGTGGAGGCATGCGGCGAAGAAGACGCAGAGATGATGCACAGTTGCATCGTTTCGAAAGGTACGTGGTTAAAACAAAAAAAAAATCCACATTCTGTTGCGTGGTTTGGATAGGAAACGAACCAACGTTTGGTTTAAATTTATTATTTACATATAAGAATTAAAATTATTTTATAAATAATATAGTTTAAATGGATTACAAGGTTCTATTAATATATATTATTTTAATTAAATTAAATTTAAATTATATGTCACCAAATGACCTCTATTATTTGAATTTGATTTTATTTAAAATATTGAAATATTTTTGAGGTATTAAATAAAGTATAAATGTGTATATTTATATGAGTATTAATCGATCCAAAGGAAGATTTATGCTTAACAAATTATACATTTACTTGTGATAATAAACACGTAACAATTATCAGGTTTTATTTGTTATGTTTCATGCATATAATAAATCGATCCAAAATAGATTTATTATTTGTCATGCATTATTGTTAGTGTTTGATTATTACAACAAGAGTACCACTTGCAAATAATATTACTGTCTAAAGACTTGATATTGTTGTTGCAGTAGATATCTTTAGATGAGATTTATCATTTATTTTAATTGATTCAAAATGAGCATGTTATTTATGTTATAATTCTTGTGTTCTCTTTTCAGCAAGTGTTGCTACTATTTCTGCTAACTTAAGTTCAGTGCCGATCCTTAATGGTACAAATTTTAAGGATTAGAAGGAGAATATTTTAATTGTTCTTGGCTGCATGGATCTAGATCTTGCGCTTAGGACAGAGCAACCCACTGCTCCTACAGATACTAGTTCCTCTGAACTGAGGGCTAAATATGAGAAGTGAGATCACTCTAACCGCATGAGTCTTATAATCATTAAACGCGACATACCTGAGGCTTTTAGGGGCACGGTGTCTAATAGTGTCACCAAAGCTAAGGAATATCTCGATGAGATTGAAAAGCGCTTTGCCAAAAGTGATAAGGCGGAAACAAGCACAATTCTGAAAAGCTTGATTTCCATGAAGTATAAAGGCAAGGGAAATATTCAGGAATATATTATGGAAATGCCCCACCTTACATCAAAATTGAAGGCACTTAATCTTGAATTGTCGGATGACATGCTTGTGCATTTAGTGCTGATTTCTCTTCTGAACCAGTTTAGTCAGTTTCAGATCAATTATAACTGTCAAAGGGAGAAATGAACTCTTAATGAGCTCATGTCATACTGTGTTCAAGAGGAAGAGAGGTTGAAGCAAATCAAGGCTGAAAGTGCCTATTTGGCAAGCACCCTTAAAGATAAGGGCAAGAAAAGAGAGAATGAGGCTACTAAAGGTCTTTATGTGAAGAAACAAAAGCAGGACACTGACAAGAAAGATTGTTTCTTCTATAACAAGCCTAATCATATCAAGAAAGAATGTCCTAAGTACCATGCATGGCGTGCGAAAAAGGGTATATTTTTCAATTTGGTTTGTTCTGAAGTAAATTTAGCTTCAGTACCTCGAAACACTTGGTGGTTAGACTCTGGTGCTACTACTAACATCAGTGTTTCAATGCAGGGTTGCCTGAGCTACCGAAAGCCAACTGATGCTGAAAGATGCATTTATGTGGGTGATGACAAGTCGGTTGAGGTGGAAGCAATAGGGCATTTTAGATTATTGTTAAACACTGGTTATTATTTAGACTTAATAGATACTTTTGTTGTACCATCATTTAGACAGAATTTGGTTCTGTTTCTCATTTGGACAAATTAGGTTACTGTTGTTCGTTTGGAAACGATCAGTTCAGTTTATCTATTAATTCTACTGTTGTTGGAACCGGTTCACTTATAATTTATGACAATCTATATATGCTTGATATAAATGTTTCTTATATTGAAACCCTGAATGTGGAATCACATGGTACTAAGCGTAAATTTAATAATGAAAACTCAGGTGCCTTATGGCACAAACGTTTAGGGCACATCTCTAGAAATAGAGTGAAACAACTTGTATCGGATGGAATTTTACACTCCATTGATTTTACAGACCTAAATGTTTGTGTTGAATGCATTAAGGGCAAACAAACCAAAAGAAAGAAAGAGGGTGCATATAGAGCTACAGAAGTATTGGAATTGATACATACATATGTTTGTGGACCATTTCCAACACCTTCTTGGAATGGTCAACAATATTTTGTATCATTCATTGATGATTATTCTTGATATGCATATCTATTTCTTATTTATGAGAAGGCTTAAACATTGGATGTTTTCAAATCATTCAAGGATGAAGTTGAGAATCAACTAGACAAAAGAATTAAGAAAGTTAGATCTGATCGTGGTGGTGAATACTACGGTAGATATGACGGTTCAGGTGAGCAACGTCCAGGACCTTTTGCTCAATACCTAGAGGAGTGTGGAATTATCCCACAGTACACCATGCCAGGCTCACCAAGCATGAATGGTGTAGCTGAACGACATAATCGAACTCTTAAGAATATGGTAAGGAGTATGATTAGTCATTCAACCTTACCAATGTCACTCTGGGGAGAAGCATTAAAGATAACAGCTTACATTCTAAATTGAGTACCCACTAAAGCAGCTACTAAAACACCTTTTGAGCTTTGGACAAGGCAAAAGCCAAGTCTCAAACATTTTCATATTTGGGGACATGTCCAGCTGAGGCTAGACCGTATAGACCACATGAAAAGAAACTGGACTCTAGAACTGTAAGTAGCTACTTTATTGGATATTCTGAGCGATCACGGGGCTATAAGTTTTATGATCCCAAAGTAAAGACCATCTTTGAGATGGGAACTGCAACGTTCTTTGAGGATATTGAGTTTGGGGGGAAAAATAAAGTAACTGAGCTTGTCTTTGAGGAGGAATGTATTCCCACTACTCTTCAAGAGGAAATGGTTTATATTCCTATGATTGCTTCTAATAATGATCAGGATTTTATTCCTGTTAGTGATCAAGATGCAATATTAGAACAACAAGACATTGTTAATCAACTCCCAGAAGAACAAACTCAACAATCTCAAGAACCAGTGTATGTAGAACAAGTGTCTTTACGAAGGTCCACTAGAGAAAGGAGGAGTGCTATTTCGGATGATTACATAGTACTACTTCAAGAACATGAGGAAAATGATGGTATGGCGGAGGATGATCCGATCAACTTTCGGCAAGCCATGCAAGATTCAAATTCTCAAAAGTGGATTGAGGCAATGAATGAGGAGTATAAGTCAATGCAAGATAATAATGTTTGGGAACTTGTCCTATTACCTGAAGGTGTGAACCCCATTGGTTGTAAGTGGATTTTTAAAATCAAATGGGATTCAAATGATAATGTGGAAAGGTATAAAGTGTTGGGAGATCGGTGGCCGGCTTGAAGGGGGGTTGGATAGACGGCGCCCCCAAATCGTTGCTTCCTACACTTGTTAGCTTACGCAGCGGAAATACAAAACAAACAAGCTAAACTAAAGGCAAGAACAAGAAAGAATGCAAACCGCTAACAAGCTCGTTTACGTGGTTTGGAGATAACTTGCTCCTACTCCACGGCTATCCGTAAGGTGGACGATCCCTCAATCCGTCGGTGGATTAATCCCCGAAAACTCCGGCTAGCACAATCCTCCTTGTCGGTGGAGAAACCTCGCCACAACTCGATCAAGAGCACTTGGATTGCTAGAGCACTAGTTGACTACTAATTAGAGGTTACCCACCACTAATTTCGTCAACTATAACCAAGCTCCCAAGCTTTGGTTATATAGGCCGCGGGTTGAAAACCTCGCCTACCAGTCGACTGTCAAAACATGCAGTCGACTGCCCTCTGTGAAAATTCGACCGTTACATCCCAACGGCTCGATACCAGTCGACTGCTAAAACATGCAGTCGACTGATCCCCACTGATCAAACGAATAGAACCATTCTGTTCGCACCCAGTCGACTGCGCGGTCGACTGCACCAGTCGACTACTAAAACATGCAGTCGACTGCTACAGTACTGCTACAGTAAAACCCTAAAACTAGGATTTTACTCCGAGTATAATCTTTCGTGCACTCGTAACCTCACCGTTATGACTCACTTGACGCTTCTTTGCAGCCTTGACCTCTTACCTTCAAGCTTACTTCCTTTAACTCTCGTCCCTCAGATACATTCAAGCCCGCGGCTCGTCCCAATGTCATCCTTCGCGTATGCCTCGAAGTCGATTCCCTCGGCCTTTGTCCTCGCTGCCTTGTCCACGGTCCCTCGGATGCTCCATCCTTCACCGAACCCGAAGCCATCAACCTGAGTCACATGTGTATCTTGTACACCTGCACAACTCAAATACACATATCAAATACAAGGGTGAACCTAACTTAAACCCTTTGCTCAAACACCAAAACACATGGTCGCACGGACCATTGGGATTGCTCCAACATAAAGCACGTCTTGTAGCTAAAGGCTATACTCAGAAATATGAGATTGACTTTAAAGAGACATTTTCTCCAGTTTCAACGAAGGACTCTTTAAGGATAATCATGGCACTTGTTGCACACTTCGATATGGAACTCCATCAGATGGATGTCAAGACAGCTTTTCTCAATGGAGACATTGAGGAAACAATCTATATGATGCAACCAGAATACTTTGTATTAGGAGATCCAAATAGTATGGTTTGTAAACTTAAGAAGTCCATCTATGGGTTAAAACAAACATCTCGTCAATGGTACCACAAATTTTATCAAATAATAATCTCATTTGGTTTTGAGGTAAATGTGGTAGATGATTGTGTGTATCATAAGTTCAGTGGGAGTAAGCATATCTTTCTGGTTTTATATGTTGATGACATTTTGCTTGCCACAAACGATATAGGTATGTTAAACGATACCAAGAGATTTCTATCTAGATATTTTGAAATGAAAGATCTTGGTAATGCATCTTTTGTATTAGGAATCCAAATACATCGAAATCGTTCTCGAGGTATTCTTGGATTATCGCAAAAGAACTATATCGATAAGGTGCTTAAAAGATTTGGCATGCAAGATTGCAACTCAGGTAATACCCCAGTCGCTAAAGGAGACAAGTTTAGTCTTAAACAATGCCCTAAAGGAAGCCTCGAGACTCAAGAAATACAAAAGATTCTCTATGCTTCAGCTGTAGGAAGTCTTATGTATGCTCAAGTTTGTACGCATCCGGATATTGCATATATTGTTGGAGTGTTGGGCAGATATTTAAGCAACCCAGGAATGGATCATTGGAAAACAGTAAAGAGGGTAATGAGATATTTAAAAAGAACTAGTGATTACATGCTCACATATAAGAGGTCAGATACTCTTGAGATCATGAGATATTCTGACTCTGATTTTGAAGGATGCTAAGATAGCATGAGATCCACTTCAGGTTATGTTTTTCTGTTGGTCGGTGGAGCTATCTTTTGGAGAAGTTCCAAACAAGCGTTGATAGCTTCTTCCACCATGGCAGCAGAGTTTATAGCATGTTATGAGACATCTAATCATGGAATATGGCTGAAAAATTATCACTGGGCTGCGTATTTTGGGAAAGGTTGAAAGACCACTGAAGTTATTTTGTGACAATCGATCAACTGTATTGTATTTTAACAACAATAGGAGCTCGACAAAATCGAAGCACATCGATATCATGTTCCTTGTTGTGAAAGAAAGAGTACAAAGTGGACAAATTTCGATAAAACACATATGCACAAACTCCATGATAGCAGATCCTTTTACAAAGGGTTTACCACCCAATGTCTTCTATGAGCATACCACTTATATGAGTGTTATTCAGTTGGGTGAAATCTAGATCTAATGGAAGTTTGTACTATATATGTTTCATTATGTTGATGAAACTTATGTATTTGGAGATTATCTGTTCAGATATAAAGTTCAATATTTACTTCATTACACTTTGAATAACTTAAGTTAAATTTTTGATCTCACTTTGGTTATAAGGAGGACCAGTTGAAAATTAACATGAATAGATCACCTTGCATGTAATTTTCATGCCACTGTTGGGTTTTTCGGGCCGCGAAAACCCCGAATCACCAATGCCACCGGATCCGTGCAAAGGAAAAATTTGGAAAATTTTGAGTACGAGTTAGAAAACTTCGATTTACACTAAATCTACAAAGGTTAAGATGTTTATACTCTTGATGCGTGCCCGACGTGAATCCCGCTCGTCCAAAATGCCGAATCTCTAGAGTATCAAAATAGATACTCCTCTAGAAGTATCCACACAAACAACTCTAGATGGAGAAGACAAAAACCAAGGTCTGCTAGCACCTATGTAGTATTCGGCCAAGGAGGAGGAGAGGGGAGAGAGCAAAAACTTGAGGAAGAGGATGAAGTAAATGAGGCTTGAATGAAAAATTCATTTCATTCCCCTACAATAGTGGCCGACCACATTCAAAAGAATGTAACTCCCATTTCCACATTAAGTGCAATTAATGTGGAGCTATTAAAGAGTTGTAACCTCCATGAGATGGCACCCATGATGATGTGTAGTAACATCATTGGTCCACATCAATGCCAACTCACCAATGAGGTGGCATAAAGTCAAGTCAAACTTGACTTTTAATCTTCCTCTCAAGTCAAGTTAAACTTGACCAAATCTCTTCCATGGTTGATCTAATCTAACCATTTGATTCAAGCCAACTTAATATAATGAATCTAATTCATTTAATTAAATTGATTCAATGAGTCATAATCTAAATTAGACTCATTGAACACATGAATCAACTTGAGTCGAACTCAAGTTAGCCCAATTAGGATTACTCTTAATCCAATTTGATTCATCAAATGAATCTAATCCTCTTGGTTCATCATATGAACCTAATCTCCATCTAATTGTCCTTAGTGTGTGACCCTATAGGTTCTTGTAACGTTGGCAATGCCCCTAAACCCATTTAGGAACATAAGTAATGAGCGGTATCTAGCAACACATCATTACTACCCAATGTTACAAGAATGTTGAGATCCAACATCACCTTGTGACTACTAATTGTGACTCCTCACAATATATGACAAGTGTCCTTCTATCCTAGACATCTAGATTGGTCAATGTGAGGCATAGACCGTGTCATCCTCTGACCAATCTAAATCTTGAACTCTAAGTAGACTCACTAAATCAAATGAGCTCAATATCCTATATTGACTCATTTGGGCATGGCCATGCACTTCGTGGTCTCACTCTATCAAGAATACCGATGTCTCCCGTCATATAGGAGGGATAGATCCCATCTACATCACTCACATCCCTCTGCATAATTTGTTATATACCCAGTAATCACCTTTATAGTCCACCCAGTTACGGGTGACGTTTGACGAAACCAAAGTACATAACTCCTTATGTAGTGATCTATGGTGACTTCAGGTCTAAGGACTAGTAGTCATACTAATAGCCACATGAGAAAGTATATGACACTCATATAACGATCCATAATACTTTCTCATGGCGAGTCATTCAGTATACATTCTCTAATGTATACCCATGTGTCAACTTGATATCTCTATATCCATGACTTGTGAGATCAAGTCATCGAGTTGACCTACATGCTAGTCTTATTGCATTAACATTGTCCCTGAATGTTAATACTCGACTAGGAATGATTAATAGTAGTGTTCCCTATATCATCTCACTATCGGTTCAACTAACCGATTGATATAGGTGAGAACCGTCTACTCAGGAACATTATTATACTTAGTTTATTTGGCACCAATACAAGTAAGTATAATAACCAAAATCCAAATGCCTTTATTTATATAGAATATGATACAATAAGTCCAATATACAATCATCAAATGATTGACTCTAGGGCTCTAGTTAACAATCTCCCACTAGCACTAGTGCCAATCAGTGTAGGCTCTAAGCCCAAATGACTTAGTGTGACCATCATGCTTCCTCTGTGCCAAAGCCTTGGTCAAGGGATCTGCGATGTTAGCCTCTGTAGGTACTCTGCAAATCTTCACATCTCCTCTCTCGATAATCTCTCGAATGAGATGGAAACGCCGTAGTATGTGTTTGGTCCGCTGGTGTGAGCGAGGTTCCTTCGCCTGTGCTATAGCTCCATTGTTGTCACAATAGAGCTCAATGGGGTCAGCAATGCTAGGAACCACCCCAAGTTCAGTAATGAACTTGCGAATCCAAACTGCCTCCTTTGCTGTCTCAGATGCAGCAATATACTCGGCCTCTGTCGTAGAATCAGCTTGAACTCTTCCACAACACCACCATTAATGCAAAATACGAACCCCGACTGTGATCTATAGTCATCCTGGTCGGTCTGGAAGCTAGCATCACTGTAACCCTTTACAGCTATCTCATCATCGCCTCCATATATCAAGAAATATTCTTTAGTCCTTCTTAAGTACTTAAGAATATTCTTGACCGCTATCTAGTGACTTTCACCTGGATCTGACTGGTATCTGCTCGTCATGCTCAAAGCATACGAGACATCAGGTCGAGTACATAGCATGACGTACATGATCGATCCTATGGCTGAGGCATAAGGGATCTGATCCATGCGGTCTCTCTCCTCTCTAGAAGAGGGACCTTGAGTCTTCGAAAGACTCACGCCATGTGACATCGGCAGAAATCCCTTCTTGGAGTTCTGCATGGCAAACCGAAGGAGTACTTGTCAATGTATGTACTCTGACTTAGGCCAAGCAATCTCTTAGATCTATCTCTATAGATCTGTATTCTTAGAATGCGGGATGCCTCACATAAGTCCTTCATTGAGAAGCAACTCCCTAGCCAGGTCTTGACAGACTGAAGCATAGGGATGCCCTTCCCAATGAGTAGTATGTCATCCACATACAGTATGAGGAAGACAACTATGTCTCCTACAACCTTCTTGTAGACACAAGGTTCATCTTCATTCTTGATGAAACCAAACTGTTTGATTGTATCATCGAAACGAAGATTCCAGCTCCGAGAAGCTTGCTTTAGTTCATAAATGGACCTATGCAGCTTGCATACTCTGCTAGTATGCTGTGGATCTACAAAACCCTCAGGTTGTGTCATGTACACATCCTCGAGTAGGTTTTCATTCAAAAACGCGGTTTTGACATCCATCTGCCATATCTCATAGTCATGGTAGGCTGCAATAGCAAGCATGATCCGAATGGACTTAAACATCGCTACTGGAGAAAATGTTTCATCATAGTCAATACCATGAATCTGCTTGAAACCTTTAGTTACCAAGCGACCCTTATAAATAAGTCCATCCATGTCAGTCTTTCTCTTAAAGACCTACTTACACCCAATGAGTTTTACCCCTTCAAGTGGATCAACCAAAGTCCAAACTTGGTTGGTGTACATGGATTCCATCTCGGATCTCATGGCTTCTTGCCATTTCTCGGAATCTGGTCTCATCACAGCTTTCTGATAGGTGGTAGGCTCATCCTCTATGAGCACAATGTCATCATGGCCAGACAAGAGAAATGAGTATCTCTCAGGCTGACGACGTACCCTATCAGACCTACGAAGAGGTATGTCTACTTGAACTGGTTGTTGTTCCTCAACTCCTTGTGGAACATCATCCACAACACTTTGTGGTTCCAGTTCAATTTCCATCGAGGCATCAGTGCTATTGTTCGCATCTTGAACTTTTTCAAGATCGAACGCGCTCCCACTAGTCTTTCTAGAAACAAAGTCCCTTTCTAGAAAGACCTCAGTCTTTGCCACAACTACCTTGTGCTGACTGGGAATGTAGAAGTAATATCCCTTAGTTTCCTTGGGATATCCAATAAAGTAGCACTTGTCGGATTTAAGTCCTAATTTGTCTGAGACTTGACGTCTAACGTAAGCCTCACAACCCCAAATCCTCATGAAAGACACCTGGGCATCTCTCCCAGTCCATATCCTATATGGTGTCTTTATCACGGCCTTTGATGGAACTCAATTGAGTATAAAAGCTGCCGTGTCTAGAGCATAGCCCCATAGGTATGTCGGAAGATCTGTGTGACTCATCATCGATCGTACCATATCTAATAGGGTACGATTCCTCCTTTCGGATACATCATTCCACTGTGGTGTTCCAGGAGGAGTGAGTTGGGATAGAATCTCACACTCAGCTAGATAGTCACGGAACTCATGGCTAAGGTATTCTCCACCTCGATCGGATCGAAGTATCTTAATACTCTTGCCAAGCTGGTTCTGTACTTCATTCTTGAATTCTTTGAACTTTTCAAAGGATTCAGACTTATGTGTCATAAAGTACACATAACCATATCTACTGAAATCATCAGTAAATGTGATGAAGTACCTATAACCGCCTCTAGCAGCAACATTGAAAGGGCCACATACATCACTATGTATGAGTCCTAACAAATCAGTTGCTCTCTCGCTGTGCCCAATAAAGGGAGTCTTGGTCATCTTGCCTCGTAGGCATGACTTGCATACCTCATATGATTCAAAATCAAATGAGTCCAGCATACCATCCTTATGGAACTGGGATAAGCGCTTGTTATTTATATGACCTAAGCGACAGTGCCAGAGATAGGTTTGGTTCAGGTCATTTGACTTGAACCTCTTGGTATTTATGTTATAGATAGGGCTTTCAAGATCTAGAATGTAGAGTCCGTTAATCAGAGGTGCACTACAATAGAACATATCGTTTAAATAGACGGAACAACATTTGTTCTTTATAGTAAACGAGAAACCTTTCTTGTCCAAACAAGAAACTGATATAATGTTCTTAGTTAATGCAGGCACATAACAACAATCGACTAACTCTAGTACAAGCCCAGAGGGCAGAGATAGAAAGTAAGTCCCTACAGCAACAGCAGCAACCCGTGCTCCATTGCCTACTCGTAGGTCCACCTCGCCCTTTGTCAATGCCCTGCTATTTCTCAGCGTCTGAACATCAGTACAAATGTGAGAAGCACATCCAGTATCTAATACCCATGATGTAGAAATAGATAGATTGACTTCTATAACATATATACATGAAGTGGAAGTCTCACTTCGCTTCTTCTTAAGATCCTCCAAGTATACCTTGCAGTTCCTCTTCCAGTGGAAGCAGGTAGCATCCTTGGCGACCCCCCTTTAGGCTTCAGTGCCTTGCCTTTGCCCTTAGCTTGAGACTTTCCCTTGCCTTTGGGCTTGCCCTTGCTCTTATGTTTCTGAACCATCAGAACAGTGTTGGGCTTAACCTTCTTAAGGTTTAGCTCAGCAGTTCTTAACATGCTAAGCGGCTCGGGCAGTGGCTTGTCAATCTCGTTCATATTGTAGTTTAGAACGAATTGACTGTAGCTATCCGGCAAGGATTGCAAGATCAGGTCAGTGGCCAGCTCTTGGCCAAGTGGGAACCCCAACCTTTGTAGGTTCTCTATGTACCCAATCATTTTGAGTACATATGGGCCTACAGGAGCCCCGTCTGACATCTTGCACTGAAACATTGCCATTGAGATCTCAAATCTCTCATGCCTCGCTTGACCTTGATACAGTTGACGAAGATGTTCAACCATATCGTAAGCGCCATTAACTCGTGTTGCTTCTGAAGCTCAGAGTTCATGGTCGCGAGCATTAGACATGACACATCTAATGCGTCATCTTGATGCTTCTTGTAAGCATCTTTGTCAGCTCGCGGGGCATTGGCAGGAGGAGCCTCCGGAATGGGCTGCTCCAGAACGTACAGTTTACGTTCCTGAGTGAGAACTATTCTCAGGTTCCTGTACCAGTCCAGGAAGTTTGCTCCGTTGAGCTTGTCCTTCTCAAGGACAGATCGCAGAGAGAAGGTGTTCGTATTCGACGTCATGGTAATCTACAACAGAAATAAAAGCAGAAATAAATACCATATTCTAAATCATTTAATTAGGCCTTTAACTAAATGATGCTCCCACTGAATTCTATAATTCATGTGGGACAAGATCCACATCATACTAACCCTTGAGTTAGCTTTGGCTAATACGCCCAAGACTTAGTATGATCGGTAGGTAACGATTACCAATTACATCTCTATGCAACTCTTGTTTATAGGATAAAATCCGCATTTATATTAAAACTCGAGTTAGCTTTGGCTAATACGCCCGAGAATTAATATAAACGTGATTTTGTCCTACCTTTCCAACCATTGGAAGAATGCCTATAGTTGTACTCGATCCAACCGAGTAAACTAGGAATACTCAATCTAATTGAGTTTGTATTCACCCATGCGTTGATAGGCGGGACCAAGATTGTCCCTCCGTACCCTACCAAGATAGTATGTGTTGCTCTGCTTTGGCAGATTCAACAACAGCATGCGATCGAGGTAGTGGTAGGTATCACGGCATGGTAGGCATTAGAGTTGACGTAATTTAGATCTAATCTAAACGTCAATGTGTATCAAATACACGATAGATCTAATCTATTCGATAGAGTGCATCTTGTACACGATGTAGATCTAATCTAATCGTAAGGGTGCATCTTGTGCACGATTTAGATCTAATCTAATCGTAAGGTACAAATTAATTACTAAATTATGCATCACATACACAAAATCAATTAATTAAATAATTTTTGTGATTTAGTCATGACCCTACTACGATCTTCTCAAGCCAATGAGAAGATCAGATGGTCAACCTAGGGTCAACAGTTTCTTAAGCGCTTTCCTTTTGACCACCTTGTGTTGCTCGCGCCCTCCTCGTAACTCCGTCTCGAGTGGACCTTCCACCGCTCCAATTTTGTACATTACAATTTTGAAACTCGAGTTACATTCGAGTCTAAATCTAATTTACAACAAGAATATATAAAAGAGAGGCACGACGCGCAGGTCGCGAATGATATACATCACACGCAAACACAAATGACGGCGCGCAGGCCGTATTATAAATTACAACACAAATTTCCAATCCAATTGGGTCTATTGGGCCATGACTATCACAAAATCAATATATAATTCTAAATTATATATTTTTCATAATTTTCTGTAATTTTTTTCATAATTTTACAATTTTATGAGTAAATTTTTCCCGGCGGTCCCGATTAGCGATTTCGGGCGCAATCGCAGAGCAAATCCCCTTGCGGGGTTAGGGGAAGTACCCCTACCCGCGATCTAACCATCGCGAGTTGCTCCTAAGCGATCCAATAGCGCCTAAGCCCGCTGTCCCAAAACGTTTTGGGGTCGAAACTTCACCTTTTCGTGAAAAACTTCTCGGTGGTCGAAGCCTACAAGTGTCTAAACACTTGTGCTTCGTTACTACGAGAAAATAACCCATTAAAACTATAAAAACATCAATTTACAGAAAGTTTACAGATTTATATTTTTCATAAAAATATGAAACGAAACTCGTACTCGCTTTGCACGTGGCTTTGATACCACTGTTGGGTTTTTCGGGCCGCGAAAATCGCTTTTCGCGTCGCAGAAACCCAGAATCACCCATGCCACCAGATCCGTGCAAAGGAAAAATTCGGAAAATTTCGAGTACGAGTTAGAAAACTTCGATTTACACTAAATCTACAAAGGTTAAGATGTTTATACCCTTGATGCGTGCCCGACGTGAATCCCGCTCGTCCAAAATGCCGGATCTCTAGAGTATCAAAATAGATACTCCTCTAGAAGTATCCACACAAACAACTCTAGATGGAGAAGACAAAAACCAAGGTGTGCTAGCACCTATGTGGTATTCGGCCAAGGAGGAGGAGAGGGGAGAGAGCAAAAACTTGAGGAAGAGGATGATGTAAATGAGGCTTGAATGAAAAATTCATTTCATTCCCCTACAATAGTGGCCGGCCACATTCAAAAGAATGTAACTCCCATTTCCACATTAAGTGCAATTAATGTGGAGCCATTAAAGAGTTGTAACCTCCATGAGATGACACCCATGATGATGTGTAGTAACATCATTGGTCCACATCAATGCCAACTCACCAATGAGGTGGCATAAAGTCAAGTCAAACTTGACTTTTAATCTTCCTCTCAAGTCAAGTCAAACTTGACCAAATCTCTTCCATGGTTGATTTAATCTAACCATTTGATTCAAGCCAACTTAATATAATGAATTCAATTCATTTAATTAAATTGATTCAATGAGTCATAATCTAAATTAGACTCATTGAACACATGAATCAACTTGAGTCGAACTCAAGTTAGCCCAATTAGGATTACTCTTAATCCAATTTGATTCATCAAATGAATCTAATCCTCTTGGTTCATCATATGAACCTAATCTCCATCTAATTGTCCTTAGTGTGTGACCCTATAGGTTCTTGTAACGTTGGCAATGCCCCTAAACCCGTTTAGGAACATAAGTAATGAGCGGTATCTAGCAACACATCATTACTACCCAATGTTACAAGAATGTTGAGATCCAACATCACCTTGTGACTACTAATTGTGACTCCTCACAATATATGACAAGTGTCCTTCTATCCTAGACATCTAGATTGGTCAATGTGAGGTATAGACTGTGTCATCCTCTGACCAATCTAAATCTTGAACTCCAAGTAAACTCACTAAATCAAATGAGCTCAATATCCTATATTGACTCATTTGGGCATGACCATGCACTTCGTGGTCTCACTCTATCAAGAATACCGATGTCTCTCCCATCATATAGGAGGGATAGATCCCATCTACATCACTCACATCCCTCTGCATAATTTGTTATATACCCAGTAATCGCCTTTATAGTCCACCTAGTTACGGGTGACGTTTGATGAAACCAAAGTACATAACTCCTTATGTAGGGATCTATGGTGACTTCAGGTCTAAGGACTAGTAGTCATACTAATAGCCACATGAGAAAGTATATGACACTCATATAACGATCCATGATACTTTCTCATGGCGGGTCATTCAATATACATTCTCTAATGTATACCCATGTGTCAACTTGATATCTCTATATCCATGACTTGTGAGATCAAGTCATCGAGTTGACCTACATGCTAGTCTTATTGCATTAACATTGTCCCTGAATGTTAATACTCGACTAGGAATGATTAAGAGTAGTGTTCCCTATATCATCTCACTATCGGTTCAACTAACCGATTGATATAGGTGAGAACCGTCTACTCAGGGACATTATTATACTTAGTTTATTTAGCACCAATACAAGTAAGTATAATAACCAAAATCCAAATGTCTTTATTTATATAGAATATGATACAATAAGTCAAATATACAATCATCAAATGATTGGCTCTAGGGCTCTAGCTAACACCCACATATTCATAATTGATCTATGTCATTTGATTATATTGATGTACGTGACCATCGATGGTTTAGTTGTGAAAGATACAACGAAGACTACATTGATCCTATGTCTATATAATTAATAGACGAGATTGTTAAGGAAACCCTACAGCTATGATGACAAAAGTTATGAGCTCATTAAGGTTAACATTTATAAGTTTACACATATGATCCAGTGGGAGATTGTTAGAATTTTGGGACCATAATTGTAATTATAAATGTTTAATGTCATCAATTAAATAAGTCATAATTTAATGTGATCAAATTTATGATTAAGGAATATGACTTAAGAGTTTAATTGTTATGAATAAATTAATGTGGATACCATGTGCAATTTCTAATTTATTGAGGGGTCAAATTAGAAATAGGTAAACTTATGTTTCTATAAATAAGGGTTATGGTCCCAGTTTGCAGATGATGGTTTTGTTTTGTTTACTCATCGACAAAACTCTCTGAAAACTAAGGAAGATTTGCAAATTGAAAATCTTGGCCAAAATCGATTGCATACTATAGATTCTAGTACGCTTCTATAATTTTATCTATTATGTTTATACTTTTTAAAAATTAAATAGAATACATGTGTTGATATTTCTCAACCCAAATTTTCTATCAGAACTTTCTTAGTTATTCTATGAGCGTCCATATACAAGGTTAGACCTTAAATCTATTATCTACATTTAAATAATTGATGCATTTTCTTTCTTATTCCTACATTCATGAGAATAATATAAAATTGTTATGCTTGTTTGTTTTACGAAAGATATTCTCTAGGATTTTTTTTTTTAATATTTGGTGCATTCAAAAATTATTATGAATGAAAAAATAAATTTTGGTCATAAAAAATATAGATATTAGTTGAGAAAAATGACTTCTATAATAAAAAAAAAGTTATTTTCCCCCTCTCTTTTATAAGTTATTCACTTTATTAACAAACTTCTTGACTTCTCTTCGCACATGCTCAAGCAAGTTAATCAGAACAAGCAGATTAATTGGACTAGATAAGCTATGTGGGTTAGACGAGACTAGATCTTTTAGTCCATAAAAAAGTGGACTAAGGGATGAACCATTTACAATTGTAGATGGATTGTGATCGTGATCTGGCTAATCAGAACAAGCGGATTAATTGGACTAGATAAGCTATGTGGGTTAGACGAGACTAGATCCTTTGGTCCACAAAAAAATTGACTAAGGGATGAACCATTTACAATTGCAGGTGGATTGTGATCGTGATTTGGCCGCAATCGGTTGCGATTCCTCTCAGGTTATAGTTTAGGTTGGGATGGGTGGTCGGAGGCCGCCCCTCGCCCGGTCTCCGACCACCCGTCCCGACCCAAACTATAATCTGAGAGGACGATGAACTCAGGGAGGGATTGCAACCAATTGCGACCGGATCGCGGTCATGATTCGACCGCAATTGCAAGTGATCCATCTCTTGATCCACTTTTTTTAGACCAAAGGATCTGGCCTCAAGTTAGATGGTTCAGTTGGGCCATGCGACCTCGATGGACCATGATAGTCAGACATCTTAAGTTAGTCAGACCTTTCAATCTTATATTGGATTAACCATTGACAGTGTTAGTTGATCGTTTTAAGGTACTTAGATCAATCAATTTGTGACCAATCAATCATGTCATGTCAATCCCATCTAGTTGAGCGGGTCAATAGATCATTCGGGTTATTATGCCCACTTAGATTGAGCGAGAAGGGGGCAAAATAAGGCCGATTGGTTGTGTCATGTGGTTGAGTTGTTGAACCTAATCAATTTGTGAGGATTAATCAACTAGAGTTGGTCACTTAGCCTAGTCTTACTCGACTAACTTGCCCCATTGATCCTCCTCAATGTGCCAAATCTAAAGGAAAATTTTCAGCACCACATATATTTTTATTGAAAAGTTTATTTTTTTTAAAAAAAAATCACAAATAACTTATTTTCCAATAAACCAATAGAGCAGCATTTGCACCCTTTAGTAAAATAACACAAATGCATGCAAAAAAAGAAGATAATAATATTTCAATATGATTTTATGTAAACTTACATCTCTACAAAGAGAATTCAAGCCAAAAATACAAATTGAAATCCAAATCTTGCATAATATTCCTTTCAATCAATTGCAATATTTCTCTTGAGAATGAGTGAGAAATCTCTCTTCCTGCATTCCAGAAACATTAGAAAGTTCTCCCTAAAAAGAGACTCCTACCTACAATGTAATTTTTCATAGTCTGTCCATGGCGAGGTGAGTATTCGAAAGAAAGGAAGAAGATCTACCTGCTTTCTTTACCCAGAAGTAGAAGAGGGAAAATATGAGTGGAAAAGAAAAGGAAAGAAAGAGGGAAAGACAGCTAACATGATCGGCCAGTCTACACTCACAAGCTCGCCATGACGTTTCTGCGAGCTCACTGTTGTTGTTAGCTTGCTGTTACTTGTTACTGCTGTCTCAATTTTCTTGCAACTCATCTTTTCTTTGATCCATCTTTTCTTTATCATGAAATGAGTTGCCTTAATGTTTTCCGTTTAGCAAGTATAGGAATGCAATTCATAGATTTGTGATAAAAAAGTGAGGCACAAACTGAAAGGTTACTTTTTTTTTTTTTTTTTTTTTTTTTTTTTTTTTTTGAATTGGGAGCCCCTTTTTAATTTATTATCAAAAGGTGTCTCATTCCATGTCAATACATTTTTATTTTAGAAACTATCTTTATTTTTGACATTGTTGTAGTAATTACGGATTCATAACGGATATAACATGGACACTTCAACTTAATCAATATTAATAAATTATGTTATAGTAGTTATAGTTTATAGTTGCTATAATATGAACATTTCATTTCTAATCAATACTAATTAACACTATGTTATAGCAGAATTTTAACTCTAATCAATACTAATAACATTATATTGTAACAACTACATGTCATACTTCCTGGAATATTTTGGTCGATAGTGATCAACACAGATCAACATTATGTTATAGCATCTATGGAATATAGTTACAACATAGATTATTTATTTTTGATTAATACTTATCAGTATTATGTTGTAACAGTTATGGGATTATAGTTGCTATTACTCGTAGTTATAGTAGTTACGATTATGTAGTTGCTACAATTGCATAGCAACTATGAGATTGTAGTTATAATTATGTAGCAATTACGATATCATAGTTGCTACAATAACGGATGTATGGCCAAGGGATGAAGCTACGAGAGATTATTTGTCACTTCCGGAAGGCTCAATTACAAGACTTTGGGCAAAGCGTTTCAAGGAAGTGCTAAATGAGCTAATCAAGGAATATTGGGCTAACTATGAGTAAAGAGAGACCAAGATGATTCTAACCGCTAGTCATGGCCTAATCCACATAATCGGGCATATCCATCCAAGACTCGGTCATGCTTAATGGAAGAACGCTAATAAGCATGGGAACTCGTTCATGTATGAAAACTTAAGTATTTTAAATTGTTTACATGAGGCATGCGACATTGAGACTCTAATTGTGCATGTAATTTATTTTGTTTTGGATTCTTAGATAGCTTTCATGAGACATGAGACATTGAGACTCTAATTATGGATGCATTCATTTTGTACTCTTCCTTGTTCACTCCCATTATATAAGGGAGGGACATCTTCATATGAAGTAACTTAGTTTTAGTGAGATTTGTGTGTTCTCTTAGTTCTTGAAAGAACTTCTGAACTTATCGAGTTTACTCTCATGACGTTCAACCCATCGAAACTTATCACCCCTGGTGTGGAGTTTCTTTTTCTTTCGTAGGCTTGGTTCGTGCTGGTTCTTGGTTACGGGTCAAGACTCACACTCTTGTTTTCTAATTCTTAGGGTTCTATCCATCTTTGTCTTGAGTTTCATCACATTTGTTGACAGAGTTTGTATCATTTGATATCAGAGTTTCATTTTTAAAGGCAAATGCAAATCTATCTTTACTTGTTGTTTAGCCAAAAGAAAAAAAAACAGGGAAAAAAATAAAAGAAAGAAATGAGCAGCGAAAAAAGAAAAGAAAAGAAAGCGCAAAAAAAAAAAAAAGAAACAACTGCTTGTGCAAATCGAAGTGAATTATCTTCAACAATCCATTTCTTGTTTCCCTTACTCTCAAACTTCTACTCTTTCATCGTCTCTTAAAATTTTGTCATCATAAATTTCGGTGGTATATTTTGCATTGTTACGTGATATTCTGATTTGTTCTAGAGTTTGATTAAAAACTAAGGGGGCGTTTGGTTCTTTCCTAGGAATAGGAATCGGAATGAATCATTGTATTGTGGAATGAGAATGTGTATGAGCATGAATATCACTCTTAAAAGCAATGTTTGGTTAGTTGCATATTTTCTATCGGAATAAATCAAAATTTCCCTTTTTATCCTTAAAGAAAAATAAGAGAAAAAATTAGATGTGAGAGAAAGATGAATGTGAGAGAAAAATATAATGAAAGAGAATGATGAGGGAGATAGTCTGATGAGAGAGAAAGTGTGATGAGAAAGAATGAAGAGAGAGAAAGTGTGATGAGAGAAAATGAGAAAAGAGAGTGTGATAGGAGAGATCATGATGAGAGAAGATGAGAGAGAAAATATGATGTGAGAGAAAGTATGATGGGAGAGGATGAAGAGAGAGAAAATATAATGAGAAAAATAAGGGGAGAGAGTGTGATGAGAGAGATTGAGGAGAGAGAAAGTATGATGAGAGAGAAAGTGTGATGAGGAAAAAGAGAGCAGTGAGTGATGGGAGAGATTGTGGAGAGAGAAAGTATGATGAGAGAGAAAGTGTGTTGAGAAAAAAAGAGGGAGTGTGACAAGAGAGATTGAGGAGAGAGAAAGTGTGATGAGAGCGAAAGTGTGATAAGAAAAAAAGAGCAAAGATAGTGTGATGGGAGAGATTGAGGAGAGAGAAAGTATGATGAGAGAGAAAGTATGAAGAGAGAAAAAGAAGGAAGAGAGTGTGATGGAAGAGATTGAGGAGAGAGAAAGTATGATGAGAGAGAAAGTGTAATGAGAAAAAATGCGAAAGAGAGTGTGATAGGAGAGATTAAGGAGAGAGAAAGTGTGTGATAAAATGATGAGAGAGAAAATATGATGAGAGAGAACAAGGAGAGAGAAGTGATATGAAAGAAAAAATAAATAAATATATTTTGATATTTGGTATTAAGGGAGAAAATTTTAGTTTTAGGTCAAGGATATTTTTGGAATAAGGGAATATTTTGATTGATGAAAATAGGGTAATGACTCATTGAAGGGGAGATACATGGAAATGAGTTATTACCCAATTTTAAGGATTCATTCCCTTATTTGCATTCCTATTCCTATAATCCAAACATTAACAATGACAATCAATGATTCTCATTCTCATTCCCCACTCCTATTCCCTAAGAGATATCATCAATTGAGAGCCTACCACTCAAACATGAGTTGAGTGCTTCGGAGGTTTTCTTTCATTTTTTTAGACCTGTCCAATAACCAGGAGGATGGAGCAAATGAGGGGACTAGGCAACTTCCGAACTTGTAATTGCAAGTATTGATGGGGGAACTGCAGCGGATGATGAGGACTGAATTAGAATCTATCTATGAGAGATTGGATTGAGTGGAGGATGGGACACTAAGAAGACATCAACAAGATCGTTCTACTATACCACAACGAAGTCATGCTCATGAGATTGACGTCGAAGAAGATGAAGAGGTGGTGGAAGATTTTTATGAGCAAAACTACAACTGGGGTAGGCTTGGATATCGAGGAGATAGAAACGGGCCTAGAAGAAATAATGATTTAGGAGGGATTAAGCTGAAAATTCCAACCTTCCAAGGGAGAAATGACCCAGAAGTTTACTTGGAATGAGAAACTAAGATGGAAATGATATTTGATTGTCATGATTTCTCAGAGCTTAAAAAGGTGAAGTTAGTGGCCATTGAATTCACTGATTATGATATTGTTTGGTGTGATCAAGTGGTGATGACTCGGAGAAGTAATAGAGAGCAACTTGTGTCTACTTGGGAAAGAACTTCTGAACTTATCGAGTTTACTTATGAAGTAACTTAGTTTTTGTGAGATTTGTGTGTTCTCTTAATTTTTGAAAGAACTCCTGAACTTATCGAGTTTACTCTCGTGGCGTTCAACCCATCGAAACTTATCACCTCTAGTGTGGAGTTTCTTTTTCCTTCATAGGCTTGGTTCATGTTGGTTCTTAGTTACGGGTTAAGACTTACACTCTTGTTTTCTAATTCTTAGGATTCTATCCATCGTTATCTTGATTTCCATCATATTTGTTGGTGAAATTTGTATCAATAACCTTAAAAATAAAGACAATTTTGAAAAATGAAATGTACAAAAGCGAGAAGCTACACCATTTTGATAATACATAAAAATGGAATATCCTTTATACTATTCCAATAAAAAAGGTGTTCATTCCCAACTCTTTATTGCTCTACGGTGTCTCGAATGGATTCGAGGCGCATATATATATATATATATAATAAATGCTAACTTTCGAGATGTTGAGTGTTTTTTATTTATTTATTTTTTAAGTTTGGGTTTAAGTTAATTAGATTTTACTTAGAGGGTTCAGGGATTAGCTATCGTGTTCAAGTAAAAAAAAAAAATTAAAACGAAAAAAAAATTAGATGTTTAAGGGGCATATAGTGAATTTAAGATTTAGGATTTGGAATTCAGGGTTTAATGTTTAAGATATAGTATTTATGGTGCATAATTTTTTTTATATGTTTTTTAAGGTTCAACATTTAAAATTAGGGGTATAATATTTAAGGTTTAAGATTTAAGAAATTTAAGATTTTTAAAAAGTATAAAAAAGTAATCCTCGAGGTGCCTGGATTACTATAATATAATAGTGATATCCTGTGTGACTTTTTGTCTGCGTCAGTACACATGTGCTCGAGGCACCTAGAATTTATCATAATGACTAAAGTATTTTTTTTCTTATTGACGCAGAGTTTATTTTGTTTTTTATTTTTTAAAAATAAATATTTTTTTAAAATTTTAAAATCTAAATATATATAATATATTTTGTGAACATCTAAAATTTTTTTAGTGTTAATTTTTTTAACTTGAGCATTGTAACTCAATTCTTAAATTTTACAGATAAATTTAATCTCGAAACTAAATAAAATAAAATAATAATAAAAAATCTATTGATAGATTTCAGGCGTCTGAATCGCCTGAATTTGATCCAGGTGCTCCAGTCAAGCACATGCGTACCAAATATAAGATATATATATCTATGGGCGCGCCCCCTATTTTTTTTTTCCTACAAATTTTGTGCAAAATGCTCAACTTTTTTACATTCAAATTCAATCTCTAGCAGTCTAACTCAAGTATCTCTGCAGCGTTTTACAGGCACCTGTCGTTTCCCTCACCGACCATGTTCAACAACTTTGATGCAATGCCTCTCAATTTGAAACACAAAAGGCAAAAAAAAAGAGAAAATGCAAATGCGATGTTAATGTCTAGTTTAAAAAAATCTATGTATTGATATTGATTTGATTAAGATAGATAAATTGTTTATATATAACACAGTCTTTACTGTGGAAATGGTTCGACTTGTAATGATTTTGTTTTGTTAATTTTTATGTGATGATTTAATAGGTTCAGTCTAATCCTTCGTATGTTGATTGTCTTTTACTCCATTAAAACCCCCAAAGTTGTTCAGATCGTGACTTAAAGTAAAGTATTGGATTCGAATTGTTAAAAAATTAATGTTATTCGATATTAATAAATGTTATTTTATTGTCATTTAATATTCTTTGATAAAATTGTCAATTTAGATTTGATTTGTCAGATTAGTTCATCATGTCAAATTATTTATGTGAATTAGATTGAAATTTTATCAATTTATTTAACGGGTCCAAGCGGTGGGTTCATGATGGGTACGGATTGATCTGTGTTGAGAAGCAAAATAAAAATTCAATGGACACCTGATTAATCTACCATACAAATTTAAAATTTTTAATCTTGCTTATATTATATATATATATATATATATATATATATATATATATATATTAGCTCATGGTTCAACCTACTTTGGTGGGTTAGATTGGACATTTTTCAGTATACTAAGTTAGCGGGCCGGTCAGCCCGTTTGAGTGTACTACTTTTTGGAATTGTAATTTTATATGCCTATATAATTTTACTATTTTATTAAAAATCTCACCCCTTTACTAATTAATTTTGGTGAAGCCTAAAATGTATTTACGTTAATGTCCTTTTTTATATTAACACTAAAAATAATTCCAAGGTTTATTAGTAATTCCGCAAACGAAACAATCAGTGCTCTAGAATTCGAGACTCAGCTACAGCGTATTATTATGAATTTTTCTAATTATTAATTTTCTTTGGTTGTTTTATATAAAAAAAATATAGTTCTCTTTAGTCCCATATCTTAGAATTGACGACACTATGATCAAAGAAGCTTCTATAAATATTTTAGGCCGACGATGTTAAAAAATATATTTTTCTTAGTTTTTTTACTAAGACAAGTATAATATTAAATTAAAATAATTTTTTTATATAGGGAAGTCCTTTACAATTTTTAAAGACTCAAATAATTTATATATTATTATATTACATACGCAATGGTCATATGTGATAGCAAGTGAATTTATTATGACAAAAGATAAATACGTTCATTCTTAATATTTCGTCACGGTCTCGCTCGTGGGTGTGAGCAAGGCCGCTTGTGGTTGCGAGAGAGCGTTTTGATAATTGCAGAAGTCCAGGGTGTTATATAAAATTCACACACATTTAGGAGTGTTTTTATAATTTTGCAATTATTTAATCTGAACACGTGGAAGTCCGCCGTGATATTTTTGCCCCAATCCGCTCCGCCTCGTGTCGGCCGAACCTTCTCCTCCGACAGCCGCCCATGCCCGCGCTGCCCGCCCGTTGCTCCATCGGGAAAGGGCGATCTCTGAACCGCGTCAAGCGCGAAAGGGCGGAGGAAGCCCCTTGACCAGGGAGCTCACGATGGCGAAGAGGACGCGGATGGAGCTCGCCGCCGTAACACTGGCGCCGGCATCGTATTCTCCATCCGTATCCTCTTCGACGATTCATAGCCTCGACGATGGCTGCCTCACGCACGTTTTCAGCTTCCTCATGCCTATCCCAGGTATCTGGCCAGGCCCTATGATTGCTACCCTCGTTACTGAATTTTAGGGCTTTTCATGTCTGATTATGGTACGCGGCAGCGAAGCAACTATTTTTATTTTACACCAACCACCGTTCCTACTTACGGAGATGTTGGAAAAGTGAACATTCTCTTGTTTTTACCTTTAATTTTATCTATTTGAAATTTTGATCTGTTTTATGAAAATGATCAAGAATCATGGCGACAACATACTGGATAATATATACTCGTTATAAGCACTCTATCTTTCCAGCTAATGGCCTTCAGTCCGCTTCACTTCTTTTTTGTCATCAGTTCTTTGATTACTCTTGGGGGACGATGGTATGTATATTCTGGGAAATCAATTAAGTTAACGGAAAAGTAAAGTAATTCTTCTGTAAATTAGGTGAGCAATATCCAGAGAATGTTGCATTATTCCTCAAAACAAAGTTTAAAATATGCAGAGAATTGATTGAGAAGTTCTACATAAATTATTACAGCTTCTGACTTCATAACGGCAACTACCCCAAAAATAGTTGGTCTGAAATTGAGACGGGATGAATTTGTTGATTTTATTTGAAAGAAATGGACTGAAGATTGGAAGCTATAGAGGACAAGCAATTGATTTCATTCAAAAACTTCAATCCATGGGGGATCTCTCTTCCCAAAGTTTGCATTTTTTGTGGAAAAAAAGGCTTTATGCTATCTTAACTGCAGTTATCATCTTCCTATAGGATGTTTACTACTATAATCAATATTCAGTTAATAAATGTGATACAATTAAGAGAAGAATTAAATAAATACTGCACATTCTATTGGATGTCTATCGTCTTTTTTGTCAACTCCATGTTACTTGTAATCTAATGAAGGATTGAAATGCAAGAATAAGTTAAAAATAAACGGAAGGAAAGGGATAGTGAATCTGATCATAAAATAACCCAAACCTGATCTCAATGTCACCAACATATTATTGAACTCTCTGCTGGGTTCACAGAAGTAAAAGATTTTATATATAGAACTCTGAAAGGTTCACAGAAGTAAAAGATTTTATATTTAGAACTCTAAAAGGTTCACAGAAGTAATAGTTTCATATCTAGAGTTCTAAATTTGTTCATAATGATATTGATGCTTATGCTTAGCTTTTGTTCCTTGAATCTACAGTTATGTGATAATCTTGTCCCGTGAATCCTGTTTGCTTGTGTGACTAAGCAGGAAAAGGCCTAGTATTCTTGTATTTGCACAGGCACTTAGATGTCATGGGAGCTGCCTACTTACATTCTAGATTGTAATATGATTGATAGTTTTGGTTTGCCTGGGCACTTCAGCTCCTGGTTAGCCAGTATTCCCCTTGGCAAGTATATTTATGTTTGGAGAGACGATCACTACCTGGAATGGCCTTTGACTTCTATTGCTGTGCCATTCATTTGGTCTTCAATCAGGCTTGTCTTCATGTTTTAGCCCGACTCCATTTTGCTAACCTGATTTTAGGCAGATGTATTGGAAGACACTGATGGGGCCTATTTGGACTTGTTGGAGAAGACCAATAGATTTTTTTACCTGTTGTTTTTCTTATTTCCTCTTCCCTTTCTAAGAGTTCTAGAGGGGTTTTGATTATTTCTGTGGTGGCCATGAGCTCATGAGTGCAACCAAGAAGTCTTTATACTCTCCCTCTGCATTTGATGTAATTACTACTCATATTGGCAGTGTTTGCCCACAAGTGATGAATGCCTAGAACTTCACCCCACCTAGATGGTGGATGGCGAATGAAGCTGCCTATTACCCACTTTGAAATTATTTTCTTAAATATCATACATATATCTAAATTTAGTTCTTCTCCTTGTTTCCCTTACCCCTGTTGCATCTATCATTCTTTTGATAGTTGATTTACATGGCAAATAGTTGCATATGATTTGTCATGAATCGTGATTGGCACATTATGTTTGTTAAAACTACATAGCGCTTCAAGTGGATCTGCCGATGAAGTTTGCATGAGGGGAATGCCTCACGAAAGGGACAGTGATTTGACCAATCTGTCCATGTGTTTGGGTCCTAGACAGGTCACATGGAATTGAATAATTGCTACATTTGTCTAACGCATAAGTAACCTTCCTAAGGATTCAACCTGAGCTAACAAGCTTTGAGAGGATGAAAATTGGAGATCATCTATAACTTAAAGTAGTGAATACAAAAAGTAAATTGGCTCCCCCTTTCCTAATATAGCTTAAGCTTTTGGTGTAATCGGTCACTTGATCAGCTTTCTCCTCCAAAGCCTTTTCCCACCATTCTGTTTTTGTGATATAATAGGTCTTTCAAAACTGCTGTTTAAGGTGATAATTTCTAGTAGTAGATACAAATTAGTGATTTCCAACATCAGTTACTTTCTCTTTGTTTGCTTCATTTACCTGAAATAAAAATCTTCCATAAGTATGTACATGTCTTTACTATGACATTGATTCAGTTAGTTCTTTTTCGGATCAGTCTAATCCTAGGCATGATAAAGTGTTTGGAATGGATGGTTATCAATGGAGGAGCAACCATTAGGCCTCAAGTGCTCTCAATCATTCTATGTTATGACTTGGACTTCTGAGTGTTGATGGGGACATTAGATTGTGGCATCTTAGTTTTGTCTCTGGCTGAGAGTTGTGAATTAATGAGAGGGCTTATAGGCTTAGATGAATGAACTACAATTAACTTGAATCTGAGAATCTTTTGTGCCGACGGTGCAGCATAGCAAGCTAATAGATCAATTCTGTCATTTGGGTAGATTGTTCTGCTGATAGTGTTACACCAATTCACATTGGCATAGATATCTCATGGATGTGGTTTCATTCATAATTTAGGTATGCTAGAACTTTCACTGAGATTTTGTTGAACTTATATTTTATCTTTACAGTTTTTGCATTTAGTTTCCTGGAGTTTCTGTGAATTGCTTTTAGCAACCTTCTCCTCTCTTTGCAGATCGTTATAGCATTGCCCTTGTTTGCCACAGATGGCGCTACTTGGCATGCCATCCCCGATTATGGTTGCGCGTGGAAAGGTCTACTAAAAACACAAGTGAGCCTGGAGTTTTTCCAAATCTTCAGGATGCAATTTCTGCTGCAAGGTTGGTGAACTGAATTTCCTATGAGAAGCAGAGAGTGTGTATTATTAATTGAATTCTGTCTCTGTTGAAGACCGGGTGATACCATTCTTATTTCTCCTTGTCGAGATCACATTGCGTGTAATATCCAGATCAAAAAGCCTCTTTGCCTGGTAAGTTGATCTTCTGCTCTCTCAGATGCATTCTTAAACGTATTTATCGAATATCATGTGAGATCATCAAGTTTATCTTCCAATAATTTATTATTTATGGACTATACGAGAAGAAACATAAAGCGGAAATTGTTAGGGTTCAATTTGCATGGTAGTTTCCTCTGTCTATGTTTATCATTCATCACTATAAAATTTAGTTTAAAACTAGTAATACACCATATATACAATTAGCCCTCTAATGTTTTACTCTGTACAACCAAATGGACTTTGTCTATCTGAGAAGAAATCAATTATCTGGAAAAGCACTTTATAAGAATTTCAAAATTGTTTTTCACATGTGATAATCTGATCTTTCAAATTGTGACAAAAATTACCTCGATAAGTTATCTTTAAGTGACAGAATGAATGATCTGGCATTGCTCCATGGTTGAATTGAAGTACCACTTGAAGGATAAAAAGGGCAGCTCGGTGCACGAAGTTCTCTTCAATACGGGTCCCGCACCGAAGTTCTCTTCAATACGGGTCCCGGGGAAGGGTATATTATGCACACCCTTATCCTGCTTTGCAAGGGGCTGGTTGCGAGACTCGAACCCATGACCTATGTCACACGGTAGTAACTTTATCACTTGATCAATGACAAATAATAATAATAGCACCAATACCATTCCATCTCGGAGTAGAAGTGACACATAGGCTCAATTGACTAAGCTCCCTAGGTAACAACCCTTTTCTGAGACAATCTTTCTAGGATCTTCGAGTAAACTCCGAGCTTCAAGAGTGTCTGTGTTAAATTGTTTTGTTACAGTTTTGACAAATTGCAGTGGCTAACTCCAAGGAATGTATGTGTTACGGTTTGGACAAATTGGTTTGTCAAATGTTTTTTAAAAAATAATTCAGTTACATCTTCATGCTACTATAGTAAAAGCTTGTGTACTGAAAAATATTTTTTCCAATATGTTTGCATTTTTTTTTTTTTGACAAAAAAACTATCATTCACACATACTCTGTTTTCGATAATCTTTGTCTATGGCCATCAAGCCATGGGTTCTTATCTTTCCTTTTACTTGCCCACAGATTGGTGGAGGCGAACTCCCAGATGACACTGTACTGACCTGTTCTCGGGGCTCGGAAAGGTTTGATTATCTCATTCATGTTCTAATTATGATCCTTAGCAGTTAACTTGATCCGATTCAGCTTCCATTTGTTTGTAGTGCTATATCCCTAAAATTTGCGGTTTGTGAAAATTAGCAATGTAGTATGCTTGTTATTTCTATTCCACTATTGTTTTGTCAACCGAATCTAGTCCGTTTCCATGGCAGCGCATTGGAGTTCCTTTCCACATGCAAGATAACAAATTTGACAATCCGGACCGAGTTAGGATATTGCCTACTGCACCGCAGTGGGAGGTTAACAATTGAAGGATGCATTCTTCAGTGTGAGGAGAATCCTTTAGATTACCTCTCCTTTCCGATAATTAGCACAGCCACCGTACCCAATGCATTTCGACAATCGCTGAAGGAACATGGCAATGACAGCATCACTGTTGCTCAGACGAGGATAGAAGGCGGTGCCAAGGCTGTTTTCACCAGTGGTAATCTGGCATTACAGCGTGTGCGGGCTATTTATACGCGAAGTTGCATCTTTTTCTGGTTCGAAGTTGGGGAGCAGGAGCTATAAGCACTTTCATACCAGGCTTCTGGTACGTGTTCATTATTGTTAGGATCAGATCAAATATTAAAATTCTGGAAGTCCATTGCACTAACAGTTCCCAGTTGTTATAGATCGGCTGTAAACTATTTATCTGAAAATTCAATGACTTCATAGTTCACATCCTTGTTTAGATCGCTAGAAAATAGCGGTGTGTAGTTTCGATTGCGATAAGATTATGTTTGAACATTCAAACAAGATAAATTATGTTTCAATTGCTAAATTCATTTTTTTTTTTAATTTTTTTGTGTTCAGATAAATTTGTTGTCCAGTCTCTTTAGTAGTTTATGATAAATCAACTCTGCAACAAATATTATTGAGTGCAAATGTTTCATTTTCATCTTTTTTTTTCTCTATTTTTTTTTAAAAATTGTTTCAATTTTTGTCCCGTGAGGCACGATGTGATGGTTAGAGGTAGGAAGGGTTCCCATATCACAAGAGTTTGAATTTTTCACAGGGCATTTCATAAGCTCGGAGTGTCAGAATCACTTGTGATTCTCAGTCATTATTGTTATGTGTTTTTTGGATTTATTTTAGTAGGCGATGGAAAATTTCAATGGATTAACAAAAGAAAAATTATTTTGATGATAATGCATTTTGCATAGAGTAGTAAACAAGTTAAGATCGAGCCAAATTTTAAAGTGTTTCAAGTGTTGAAGTTTATTTGATAAAGTAAGTGGATAAAAAATCTCTTGAAATAATTGTTCATTAGAGGTTTATTTTTTATAAACTTGGTTCTAGGAATGACAATGGGCGAAGTTTAAATTCAGCTTCGTATTAAAGGGTTTAAATAAATTTGTCTCATTTGGGATGGGTTTAAATAAATTTGTCTCATTTGGGGTGAGTTTAAATTCAGTCAAACGGACGATGGGTCTAAATCCGTTGATCAAATTTAGAAGTAAGTTTGGGATGAATTATGAATTTCAATGTTAAGTTGATACACATGACATGTAGTTTTGGTCTGTTATCTGGACAACTATAATAATCTGAACACATCCTAAATAGTTTTGTATTTTTTATTTGTTTTCTTTTTAATTTTTAATCATCTTAATCTAGTAGTAAACATCCTAAATAATTCACTTTGGATTTGTTGTTATATATATATATATATAAAGTTTAACGGGTTGACCGATCCAATCCATCTTGAATTCATCATATTTTAAGCGGGATCAAAATTGGACCGATTGAAAAGTAGACAACATCGATCCGAATTTGAGTATATTTTTTTATGATGAAACAGATTTTAAAATAGGCTAAATCCTAAGAGTGTAAATGAACTAAGCCGCTCGCGAGCTATTCGAAGCTCGATTCGATAAAAGCTCGTTTGAGCTCGTTTAATGAAGCTCGTTAAGATAAACAAACCAAGCTCAAGCTTCGCAATATTCGGCTCGTTAACTCGTGAACACGTTCATTAAGCTCATTAAGCAATTTTTAAATAAAAAATAATAATAATTTTGATATTGAATTTATAGATTTCACTCTACTTATGAAAAATATAGGTAAATATATTAAATTTATTTATTAGAATAAAATTATAAATTTTAATAATAATATTATAATTTTCTCTAAATATATAATTTAGTTTTTAATGAATATTTAAATTTATGATTATATTTATTAAACTCGTTTAGGCTCGATAAAAGTTTGAATAAGCTCGTGAACCATGAATATATTCGTTAAATAAAGCTCGAGTTTGGCTCGATTATAAACGAGCCAAGCTCAAACATTCAAAAGTTCGACTCTGCTCGGCTCGATTACACCCCTACGTAAATCCAATTTAAAACCATCCCGTTATTGTGGTTCTTTCATATGTTATCAAGTTCTTAGCTTATTTGATTATTAATAAATATGATATATAAATATTATTTAAAAATATTATTTAAAAATATTATTTAAAAACATTATTTTAAAATATATTATAGTACTCGGCTCGATTATACCCCTACGTAAATCCGATTTAAAACCATCCCGTTATTGTGGTTCTTTCATATGTTATCAAGTTCTTAGCTTATTTGATTATTAATAAATATGATATATAAATATTATTTAAAAATATTATTTAAAAACATTATTTTAAAATATATTATAGAAAATTATTCATGCGCTGTTTGTTCATTTAACAAATTATTTAAATTTATTTATTTAATAGATATTAAGTACATTGAACGTGCATAACTAAAATCTTATTGAATATGATACTTCGTGAAATTCATTTACAGTTTTAATTTTGCATGTTGCAATTTTTTTTTAAAAAAAAAGTAAAATGCTCTTCAATTAGTAATTTGGAATAAAATATTGGATGGTAAATAGAAATTTTAATTATTTTATCTATTTAGAAACTAAGTAAAAAAAATTGGCATCATCATCCTTCTCTAAAAATGTCAAAAAGTTTAAATATGTACTTGCGATTATTTTTTTAAAACAAAATTTCAAAATAGCGTCTTATTAAATTTAATTATAAAAAAATACTCAATTTTCAATTATTTAAATTATTTAATTTTCATTTTTTAAACACTGTTGTAGTACCTGCGCATTGAAACATTTAATTCATCAAAACAAATAATACTGTATAATACCATTTAAATTCTAATAAACACCAATAATATACAATAAGACATTTTAATGCGCCTGGACTATAGAGTACAATGGAAATTTATCAAATTATCACCAGACACCCCAACTAGACACATTCATAAAGATATTTCATCCAAATGAAAAACACAATCACAAGATGCTTTAACTTTTAAATAATATGCAACCAATCACAGTTCAGTATTACCTAGTTTATCATTTTTTTTACAATGAAACATTTTAATGATAAATACACAAAAAAATCCTTGGTCAATTCCAATAAAAAAAGTTTTTTAAAAAACTTTTTGCTTTTTAAAATTTGATTAACTTTTGAACATATAAAAATAAGGCTTATTAAATGATGAAATTCATTTAATAAAAACTTGACCTAAAAAAGGTTGAACTGATAAGCAACCCACTAGAAAGTTCCCTTTTTAAAAAAATAAGGAATAAGCAAACATGCATAGAGGAAATGCCTTGTAAATTGAATCAGAAGAATCTTGCCGAGGCAATGTAGTTGACAATCTTACACCTCAAAGTGTTAGAGAAATCTAGAAAGTGACAGTTAGAAGTGTTAGAGAAATCTAGAAAGTGAGATCAAGAGTAAAATGAGTTAATAAGAAGAACTACTATAAAAATGAAGAATGTAGACTATTAAAAGTTAAGATCACACAAATATCGGATATATACCGAGATGAATTATATAGGATCATCGGTTCATATTGAGCACATTTATTTCAAACAAATCAAATAAAAAAGTTAGCTTCATTTTGATTTCAAACGCGAGTTTCAAAGTGTTTAAAGCTGGATTGAAGAATTACGAAAGAGATTTGGGAAGATATAGGCTTTAGGAATAGAACTTTCGCTAAGATAAATAACAATGTTTAATCTTAAGCATAAATACTTCACAAAGCTAAAATTTAGACATTAAATAAAAAAATCCTTTGGAAAGTCTACAAGAAAAGAAACATTAAGGCTCAGACTTAAACAGTTTCATCGATCAACTTAAGATTTCTGAAGCAGAACTGGCTAATTGAAACTGATATGATAGTCATCATCACCAACTGATAGCAAAAATATACTAATGCGAACTCCTACAAAGAATTTCAATCATTTCTTCAATATGCTTCAAGAAGAATCACGTCATAAACTTGATTCCGTGAATGAGATGAACAAAAAACAGATTTTTGGAAGAGATGTGGTAGAGTCCTTAACGGCAGAATCGATTAGGAAGAATCTACCTCATGATAACCCTACAGCATTGATCTGTGCCTCAATGACTGAGCTCTTTGGGTAAGGAATCCCCAAAGAACTGAAGGTGTTGAGAGGCAAGATTGCGGATATAATGAAATATAAAACAAATTCAAACGCACAAGTAAAGGAGAATATCGATGGACGGAAACCTAGCGAAGACAGGAGGATAGGGGGAGAGGCGGCGAGAAGGATCAGAGAATACCTCGTCAGCAGGCTCCAAGCAACAGGCCCAGGCCTCCCTGCCGACCTCGGCGAGGAGCTGCACGTCACAGACCCGAACGACGTACCGTCGACCTCGAGTTGCGCGAGGAAGCGGCGCGAGGGAAAAATATGAGGTAGAAATATGAGGCCCTGCTACAAGATCTTATCTACAATTATCAAACAAAATTGAAATAGAAAGAATGAACAATCCATTCTTTCAAGATTACGAGAAGACGAGTGATCTATTTTGAAATTTAAACTAAAAAAACCAATTTTTCCCGTCAAATTTAAAAAGGAAAAAAGATCAAAATAGAGAGGATCAGCTGGAGCTCGAGTAAATCAACCATCATATCGGTTATCAAATAGATGAATAAACAGTAAATAAACCTTCATCATCTCCACTCTGGTTCAATAAAACATCGCTAAAATCACTATCAAGCCAGAGGAAAAAAAAGAGAGAATAACACATCTGTCAAATCATCAATCTCTGAACGCTAGATTAATCCAGAACCAAAAATAAGAAGAAAAAAGAGCGAAAAAATTGGGATCAGATCTCCAAGGTAACTAGACGCGAATTACCCGAAACATTCATCTATTGAAGAAATCGAAGAGCAAAAGGGGAGAAAAATGGAGAGTAAAACGAGAAAGCCGAAGAGAAGCGGAGCACAGAATGATGAAATAAAGTGCTTATGTGGAGCTATATAAAGAGAAGGGAAGGGAATTAGGGTTAGGGTTTCGTTGATTATCGACGATCTGAACCGTTCGTTTGGGCCGTTTCCATGCGGGGAAAAAAAATAAGAAGAAAAAACTAGGGGCATTCCGAGAATCGAACTCGGGACCTCTCGCACCCAAAGCGAGAATCATACCACTAGACCAAATGCCCAATTGAAATTTTGATACAAAATATAATATTTAATTCTATAAAGATAAGATAAATGTTACAAGTTTGTGAATATAATTACAATTTTCGAAGAACTTTACGAATTATAAGTTTTGAAGAGCTTTAAAAACTTTAGATTATAATTACTAGTTCTGAAGAACTTTGAAAGTTTGAGATTCTAATTACAGATTTTAGATTATAATTATAAGTTTTAAGGAACTTCAAAAACCATAGATTATAATTACAAATTTTGAAGAACTTTACAAGCTTTTAAAATCATAACTATAAATTTTGAAAATCTTACCAACTCCATAGATCATAATTATAAAACTTAATAAACTGTATAAATCATAATTAAAAAGCTTTAAAAACTCTATAAATCATAATTATAAAACTTAAAAAAATTACATAACTCATATATATTATGCATCTTATAAGGCACATTGCTCACCTAATGTAATTTGTTTTTGTTTTTATTTTTATTTTAAATCACTTTCCTTAATTTAAAATATTATACTCTAAATCCTAAATTCTAAATTTCAAAAAGAATTACACTAGATGATTACACATTTAAAAGAAAATTTCACAAAATCATAGTTAGACCTATTATTTTATATAGAGCTGAATGTTGGGTTATAATTCCAGCACATGAGCAAAAGATGATAGTTACAAATATAAGGATGTTAAGGTGAATGTGTGGACATATGAGAATGGATAGAATAAGAAATAAGATCATTAGAGAGAAAGTCAGAGTTACATCTATTGAGGGAAAGCTCCGAGAGATACGTTTAAAATAGTAGAGGCATGCTCCAGTTAGACGATGTTGAATCATGACAAACATGCATATTAAATGAGAAAGAGGAAGACCAATATATATATATATATATATATATCGTGCACGCGCGTCGTCGCGTGTGTAATATAATACATTGAAATCACATTGACCATTTATAATGAAATTATATTAATTAAAGCATTTTAGCATTAAAACACTAAAGTATAATCATTAGGGTAAAGTACATGACTTTTGAAAATCTGAATTATTTGAGTCTTTGAAAATCCGAATTGTTTGAATTTTTGAGTGTCACCCTTACGACTTCCTTATGAAAAAAAATTAATTTAATTTAATATTATACTTATTTTAGTAAAAAAAACTAAGAAAGTATATTTTTTAGCATTGTCGGCCTAAAATATTTATAGAAGTTTCTTTGATCATAGTGTTGTCAATTCTAAGATGTGGGACTAAAGAGAACTATATTTTTTTATATTATATTAAACAACCAGATAAAATTAATGATGAGAAAAATTCATAATAATATGCTGCAGCTGAGTCTCGAACTCTAAATCACTGATTGTTTCGCTTGTGGAATTACTAATAAATCTTGGAATTATTTTTAGTGCGAATCTGAAAAAGGATATTAACGTAAATTCATTTTAGGCTTCACCAAAATTAGTTAGTAAAGGGGGAAGATTTTTAATAAAATAGTAATATATATATATATAAAGTTTGTCATCTCATTTTTAAATTTTATTGTAAATTTTATCTTCACAAGTCAGAGAGGAGTGCTTCAATCTAGCAATTATATAAAAAGGTCCTTGAAGATAAGAACACCTCACTCACTCACATTGTCACATTAAACTATTTGTTAATGTTATGGTGAAATTGGAATGTTTGCTACCAGCGCTCCTCTTTGTCTCCTAGTTCGGTGTACTGGTTCGTGTTCAAGGTTTGAATATCCAGGATCATGAGATCTCTTCAAAAGCTTATTCGAAGCTACATAGTATCACATCAAGAGTAAATAAATCTCATATATCTTTCCACTATTAAAAAATCTCTCAACAATTCATTCGATTTCATTTTTTAGTGAAAAATAAAAAAATATTTTAATAATAAAAAATTGAAGGAACACGATGTCGCTCCTTGCCCAAATCAAAGGATCTCCCTCCCACTCAGGAGGAACTTCATGTAGAAATTAAGAAAAAGAAAAAAAAACTAGTTATATTATCGAATCTTTGGAAATACAGAATATAAGGTCTTTATATAGTTTAAGTAAGAAACCCTAAACTCTAAATATAAAAGGGAAAATACTAAATTACCCTAAAAGCTATAAACAAATAAATATATATAATCTAACATCCCTCCTCAAACTCACAATGCTATAGCTAGAAGCATTGAGAGTTTGTTAGATAAAAATGAAAGCGTGAAGCAGAATGTGACTTGGTAAACATATCAGCAATCTGTAGCTTTGAAGAAACAAAGGGCAATATGATGGTGTCAATCTGAATATGGTGACGAGTAACATGACAATCAATTTTAATATGTTTCATCCACTCATGAAAAACTAAATTACGTGTAATTTGAATAATACTCTGATTATCACAATATAACAGAGTAGGTTGATGAAGAGAAATACTCATATCCATAAGCAACCAATGTAACCAAACTATCTCACAAGTAGTTGAGGCCATGACACATACTCAACTTCTATGGAAGATCTAGAAATAACATCTTGCTTCTTACTCTTCCAAGAAATGAGAGAATTACTAAGAAAAATGCAGAAGTTAGTGATAGATTTACGATCCATAGGATCACTAGCCCAATCCACATCAGAGTATGCACGCAGTTTAAGAGATGAAGTAGAAGGAAATAAAAGGCTTTGAAATTGAGTGCCCCGAAGATACTTGAGAATACGAAGAACAGTAGCCCAATGAACTGCAGTTGGTGCAACGATAAATTGACTAACTACATTAACAACATATGGAATATCTGGACGAGCCACAGTGAGATAAACCAAGCTTCCAATAATAGTTCTGTACAAACTAGGATCCGACAAAGGTGAGCCATTAAATGAAGAATATCGAGCATTAGTATCAATAGGAGTATCAACAACTCTATTATCAGTAAGACGAGCACGCTCAAACAGATCAGATATATACTTTGACTAGGATAAAAGATAACCTTTCGGGGAATAAGTAACCTCAATACCCAGAAAGTAGAATAGTATACCAAAGTCTTTCATAGCAAAATAACGAGCCAACTCAAACTTCAGGGAAACAATTCCATCATAATCATCACTAATAATAATCATATCATCAATAAATAATGATAAAAGAATACGACTTGCACTCGTACATCTAACAAACAATACTAAATCATGATTACTAGGATGAAAATCAAGCGAAGTAATCACTGTAGAAAACTTCTCAAACCAAGAATGAGGTGCTTGTTTGAGACCATAAAGCATTTTATGAAGTCTGCAAACTTCACAAGATTGGTGTGAAATACCAGGAGGAGGTGTCATATAAACTTCTTCATGAAGATCACCATTTAGAAATACATTCTTGACATCCATCTGAGATATTCTCCATCGATGAACAGAAGTAACAGTAATCAGAGTACGAACAGTCGTCATTTTTACAACAAGAGCAAATATTTTCTCATAATTCATGTCATACTCCTGAGTATAACCTTTAGCAATAAGATGAACTTTGTATCGCTCTATAGATCTATCAGATTTAATTTGATCTTATATACCCAATGAGAATCAATAGTGTGTTTTCTTAGTGGTAACGAAACCAATTCCTATGTATGAGTTTGATGCAAAGCAGTTAGTTCCTCAGCCATAACATTCTGCCAAAGTGGATTACAAACAACTTCTCTATAAAATATAACCTCATAAAGACAATGAATAGATGCAATAAATGAAGCAAAAGAATGAGAATAACAAGAGTAAGTAAAATCTGATAGTTTAGTAGATTTACGAACATGAGTGGATTGATGACAGTGGAGAGAAGGATCATCCGCAACCTCAAGAGATGATCGGATAGTGGCATAAGGAGGAGCATGTGCAGCGGATATCTCAGGAACCAAAGTACCAAATTTAGTTGAGCTACCAGTAGGAGCTGTGGGTGAAACTTCCTCAGTGTTGGTATTGAAAGAATTAACACAAAATAGATCTAACTTTGTCATATTATGTGAACTAGCTGGAATAGAAAATAATGGAATATGCTCAAGAAACACAACATGATGAGAGACATACAATTTTTGACTAATGGGATCAAAGCAACGATATCTTTTTTGAGTAACACCATAACATAAAAAGATACAAAAAGCATACAGAGAGACTAATTTATTACGCTCGACATGTGGATGAAGAACAAAGCAAGTACAACCAAAAACATGCAAAGAGGAATAGAGAGGAGCATGTCCATATAATTTTTCAAAAGGTGATAAGCCTAAATTGTGTGAAGTTGGAATTTTATTAATCACGTGAGAAATTGTAAGTACAGGCGGATGATCTCTTGAGGTTGCGGATGATCCTTCTCTCCAAGGCTGTTCATGCCACTTTTGCAGCACATTCAAGTTAAGCTTGCTGTATTTTTACAAAACAAACCTATGTAAACTTGTTCAAAGCTTATATCTTTACAGAGCAACAGAAATCCTTTAGCATGCTACAGCAGGAATGCTAGGAGAAAGCAAATCTCGGATCTACTCTAAAATCCTTAGCAACCACAATTCTTTACAACATAATCCAAAAGCCAAAAGAAGACCATTCATACTAAGCAAATCAACAATAAGTTTTAAAGCGGATATGAAATTCATGGCTGTTCTGGTTCGGATTTAACAGGTAATCTGCGGCAGGAATACTATACTACGTACAATGAATCCAAAATTTCATGTATAAGAAAACTAATAACAAAAGATCCATAACGAAAACTTAAACAAACTGGAATGCTAACCACATGCCCAATCTAAACAATTCCCTTTTCGTTTTCTTCATGAGACTCACGGCAGCAAGCTACAAAACACCAATCTTTACAGCATGCTTCGAAATCAAGAAGAAACAAGGTCCGAAACTACTCCTACTGTAGGTGAGAAGCACTTACCTTCTTCTTGGACTTACAACCGAACAAAAAGGACTTCTAGGGTTTCGGAGATTGCAAGTTTCGGCCTCTTCTTCGTGCCCTCGGGTTCTCCTCGACGAGAGAATCGTGAGGATGTGAAGAACTCACGGAATCGAACCTTGGTCGGCCACCGGAGAGGAACCCTAGTTTCGGCTTTGTTTCCGCCCGAGAAGAGATGCCGTCGCACGTGAGAGAGGAGACAAAAGTTTAGGTCACGAAAATAAATCTCATTCCTCTCTTAACTCATCCCTTTTAATACCTAATATTTCTGTTAACTACTATTGCTTAAATTAATTTCGCTATCTATTTGATCAGCATGGCCCTGCTGGGTTCCTGGTCATCCGAAACAACATAAGGCTTTTGCTTAACCAGAGGTCTTCGGTTCGAACCCCGGCTCAACCTCTTTATTTTTTTCAACTTGTTTCTTTTGGTAAAAATACCAAACGAACTCCGAAAATTACATAAAAATACTCTAAAAATTTCTAAAATTCTCTAGAATATTTCTAAAGCATTTCTAAATATTTTCAAGTACTATTAGGACTCGTAATGAGGAAATTTGGGTTGTTACAGAAAACCCCCAAACAAACCCCTTGGTTCAATCTTGTTTGAAAACAAATGCCCTGCCATTAGTTCCCTGGAGAGATGACCCGATCCTCTACTATACTACTTAGTGTAGGTTAATGGGTTCGGTTGAGTATAAATGAATTAATTTGATGTGAGCGAGTGACAGTCGTATCCACCAACATCAGACGACTAGACCCGATGGCGGTGGCTAGATTTGGCAGCACGCGGAGGACAGTGAAGGAAAAGGACATAATGGTTGGAAAATTAATTTCCATATTTATTGCTTTTATTTACTGTGATGTGATGTGTGCTTGCATGATAAAAATCCTCACCTTAAAAAACTAAGTGGGTGAGGGATTAGTAAATAAATTCCACGGTCTCCATTACTAGTTTGTAAGTGATGCAACAAACTTGCGTGTTGGCTCTGAGTGCCTCCCTCCACAACGGATGAGTTTGTTTGCGGATTACTAGATCAAACTTCCTTTTATGGATGGTTATAGGAAATTATTTAGGAGTGTGTGATCTTCTCCAACTGAAGGGGCACAATCCTATTTAATGGACTAAGTATCAAGTAATGGTATACACTTAGACACATTTAATAATATCCTCCCCAACGGAGTCACTGCTATTATTTGTGTGACCAAAGTAAAACCAATTATTAATTTGTCATAAAGTTAGGTGAAACCCCCTCTTACAAATGTCTGAATTTGTATACGTCCACACTAACGTGACATACATAATTCACGGTGTTTGAGATAATTTTATTTGTCATAAAGTTAGGTTAACAAGATAATAAAATTAATGGGTAATGTAACGACCCGCCTTCTACTGACTAGGCTGTAAGACCGGGGGTTACATTATGCTAAACTGAACTATAAAGTGCGGAAAGCTGTACTAATTAAAAACTCACTCTGCTAGCGACTAGTAAAACCCATAACTTGTGTTCAAAATAACTTACCATAGCTTTGCATTATCTTCATGCTAAAACTAGGCATTTATGCAAGCTAAACATGCCACTAACGCTATCCAATTAACACATACGATCAAGGAGCTGGAATCAGAGGTTTCCGGTCAAATTCAAACCTTCCAATCGATTGAAACTGGGACTCAATTGATTGAATTCATTTCGATCGATCCACTGATCGATTCAGCGTGCTATTGTGCACGGAAGAATTTCTGAATCGATCGGTCGATCGATCCAATCTGTCCAATCGATCCAATGATCGATTCAACAGCTCTCTGTTCACAGCAGATCACTTCCTAATCGATCGGTTGATCGATCCATGGTTGATCGATCCGCTGATCGATTCATCAGCTCTCTGTACACGGCAGATCACTTCCCAATCGATCGGCTGATCGATTGGGGATCCTCCAATCGATCGACTGATCGATTGGAGTTCTGATTTCTGCGATTCCTGCTGCATTTCACCACTATTCCACATACAACACAATTGTATCAACTTAAAAGCATTACTAACTTACTAAGCATGTCATTACTTTCATTATACCTAATTATTTAACCAACATCAAGACAACTGGTGGTCTAAGCATAATATAGTGCACAGATTCATAATACATAACACTTAATATCCTAGAAGTGCAGAAAATAACCAAAACTGAAATATTGAGTCCTTAGGTGGGCTACTCCCCAAGGGTCTTTATTCCAAGTTCCTACTCACACACATCTTGACGCATTGACCTCCAGCCTCCGGTAATCCATCTTCCCTTTACCTTTATCTGCAGTATAAGGAAAAAAAGAAACTATAAGCTTGGGAGCTTAGTAAGAAACCATCTACCTCACAAAATATGCATTCGATGAAAATTATGCTTCTAAAAGATGCTATTTGAAGTACATGTGATGATCATGCTGTAAGTGCTAAAACATGGCATATCGACAAACAAGTCATGCTAATCAAATACTGAACAAAACTACTCATTGTATCAACAAGTAACTAAATCGATACATAAGCTAAGCTATTTGCTATAAGAAACTAAACTGAAGCTGAGCTGCATTCACATATCTGGTTTGTGAATTTTGAAAACTATTTATATAAATAGGTAAAAATAATAATCATGCTGCTGATGGGCTCGACAATTGTACTTGCAATGCGCGCATCCCTAACTAAGCCCGAGGTAGCTAGTCCCGAATCCAGTAGGGTTACTAGGTTATCTAAACCTAGGGATGATATGGAAGCCCAACCCAAGGACATCTGAGAGTCCAGTACAGTGTCACTGATAAAAGTAAAATACTGTTCATAACTGATTTATCTCATCTTGCTTTTACTAGGTTATCTGAACCTAGAGTTAGGTTATCTGAACCTAGAGGCGACTATGGGAGCCCACCCATTGGACCGTAGTCCCATATAAACTGAAGCAAGGCTATGTATGCTGTTTAAAATGCAACTATGGCATTTAATTGAACTACTAAAATGCCTACTGTAGCGTATAACTGTACTAGACATTTTATCGAGCACCTGGCGTGCTCTAATTTTGCATATGGCTGCACTAAGGGTATAAAAGCGAACTAAGAACATAAAAACATCCAATTAGCTACTTATACTGCAGGTGAGGGGTTACTTACTTCCTGCGCTAAGTTTCCTTACAATCTGATCGCTAAGTTTCCGGAGAAGAAGATCTTTTCGACGATCTTCTTACGTCTACGCGTTCTTCTCGCGGAGAGGAACGTCCTTGTGCCAGAGTTGTCACCGGAAGGTGCTCCTACGACCCTAGGGATGAAACCCTAGGTTTCCTTGGGCTTGGCGTGAAGAGAGGGTGCGGGAGAGAGAGGTTCGACGGTGAGGGTTTGAGGGAGAAAAGAAGTTGTCGTTCAAGAATAATAAATTCCCTCTTAAATTCCCTATTTATATTAAGTAATTAATACACCCCAACTAAACCTTAAATATAATTGCTCTCCTTCTCTTTCAGCACACCCCTGCTGGGGCCCCTTGGTTACTAGAGTCATCTATAAGTCGTAGAGTCTAATAGGTCTCGGGTTCAATTCCCGCTTAGGCTGTTTTATGTTTTTATTTAATTTTGCTACTTTTGCTACTCCAAAAATTCTATAAAAATATTCTAAAATTCCATAAAAATAATAGAATATTTCTAAAATTAATTTGAGAATTTTTGGGCGTTACAGGTAAAACCTCATCTTATAAATAGTTGAATTTGTATACGTCCACACTAACGTGACATACAAAATTCATAGTATTTGAGGTAATATAATTTAAGGTTGACAAAGATAATTAATGGGTAAGACCCTCCTCTTACAATTGTCTGATTTTGTATACATCCACACTAACATGGCATGCAAAATTCCCGTAGTAGAGGTGTTGGTGAGTTTAAATGATATTGTTTTGAGGAATCAATATTATTTTAAATTCAAAGTTTTGACCAAATATTTGATCAAAGATAAACCAACTATTAATTTTATTTGTCATAAAGTTAAGTTGACGAGATAATAAAATTAACGGATAAAATTTCCTTTTAAAGATTGAATTTGTATACGTCCACACTAACGTGGTATATAAAATTCACGGGGATTTTTGAGGTATTGGTCTTGACCAAATATTTTTGTGATTCTTAAGATTTCAAATGTTTGTGAATCCCCTAATTGTTATACTATAGAATAGACTTAGTAGTCCCAATTATAATGATTGGAAACAAAACTTGGACATTAAGGTGGACTGCCCTCTCATAACTGAGAACAATAAAGGTATTTTATTCATTAGTTGTTGAAACATATTTAGTGGTGTTATCTACCAATACCTGGTGCGTAGATACAGGAGCCACTGGTCATGTCTGCAATTCATTGCAGGGGTTCCAGGAAACCCGACAACTATATGAAGGGAAAATCACCGTCTACATGGGCACTACTGCAAAAGTAGTAGTTGTTGCAGTGGGAGATGTTTATCCTCTGATAGGAATAAAACATGGATTTTGAGAAATTGTCTTTATGTACCAAGTTTATAAAGAACTAGATTTTAGTTTCTAAACTATTCAAAGAACTTGATATTCAGTCTCTATTGATAGCATAGTTGTTATCAAGGAAATAGGGAAGTTATCTGTTCTAGTACATTGGTTGGCAATTTATAATCCAATAACTCCCACGATGCAACAAATGAAAATTAATAACACATCTTCTAACTCTAGTAAAGAGAAAGTAACCTTCGGAAATGAACCAATCATATCTTTGGCATCTATGGCTAGGTTATATTAACTTGAGTAGGATTCAAAGGATAATAGCCGATGAACTTTTGGGTTCATTGGTAGTGGAAAACTTTCCAACCTGCGAGTCTTACTTGGAAGGAAAAATAACCAAGAAGCCTTTTAAGTCTAAGGGGTAAGGAGCCAAAGATGTGTTGAAATTGGTTTATTCTGATTTGTGTGGGCCTTTGACTATCCAGAGGTGGTTTCGAATATTTCGTCTCTTTTATAGATGACTATTCGAGACACGGGTACATTTACTTGATGCGCTGCAAGTCTAAGTGCTATGATAAGTTCAAAGAGTACAAGGCTGATGTGGGGAAACATTAAGGTAAAAGTATCATGACACTACGGTGAGATCGTAGTGGCGAGTACCTCTTAGGAGAGTTTAGGAGTCACTTATCAAAAGTCGGGGTTCAATCCCAATAGACTGCACCTGGTACACCCCAACAAAATGGTGTAGTAGAACGAAGGAATATGACTCTTATGGAAATAGTTAGATCAATGATGAGTTATTACCAAATTTGTTTTGAGGATATACTCTGGAAACGGAAGTGAATTTAGTACCTTCTAAGTCAGAACCCTCTACTCCCATAGAATTATAGAATGAGTGTAAGCCTAGTCTAAAGCATATTCAGATTTGGAGTAGTCTAGCACGTGTGCTAAAGGGAGACACTGATAAGTTGGAATCACGTATAGAAGTTCACTTGTTTGAGGGTTATCCTAGAGAAACGAAAGGAGGTTTATAGTCCTAAAAATCAGAAGGTCATTGTTAGCACCAATGCCCGATTTTTAGAAGAGGACTATGTAATCAACCACAAGCTCATAAGTAAATTTGTTCTTAATAAAATAATAAAGGACACGTCTAATCTAGTACCAACAGTACATGATGAGATACCACAAGAAACTGCAATACGTGTCACAAATTATGCACAATTACAGATAGTGTCTCGTCGTAGTTGGAGGGTTGTTAGGCAACCTGAAAAGATTCATATTTTGGGAGAGTCTTTGGACTTGATCCCTGGTGAACATGAACCTGATCCCTGAACATATGACGAAGCACTCCAAGATAAAGATGCAGCATTTTGGCAAAGAGCAATGAACACAGAAATAGAATCTATGTATTCTAATAAAGTCTAGGAGCTTGTAGAACCACCAAATGATGTAAAAGTCATTGGGTGTAAATAGGTCTACAATAGAAAAAGAAGGACAGACGGGAAGATGAAAACTTTCAAAGCAAGACTTGTTGGAAAAGGGTATCAATTATAAGGAAACCTTTTCTCCGGTAGCCATGCTTAAGTCTATCCAGATTTTTTTTAATATTTTGCTACTCATATGGATTATGAGATTTGGCAAGTGGATGTCAAGACAACTTTCCTTAAAGGAAGTCTTGAAGAAAGCATCCATATGAAGCAACCAGAGGGGTTCATTGCAAAGGGCAAAGAGCATCTAATATGTAAACTCAATCGGTCTATTTATGGACTGAAGCAAAAACTTCAAGGTCTTGGAACATCCAGTTTAATGAAGTAATCCAGACCTATGGATTTATTCAGTGTCTGAATGAGTCTTGTGTATACAAGAAGTGTGATGAAAACATGGTGGTATTTCTTGTACTATACGTAGATGACATTTTTGGTAGTTGGAAATAATATCAAAGTGTTGTCGGAAGTAAGAGTATTGTTGTCCAAGCAATTCGATATGAAGGACTTGGGAGAGTGCGCACATATTCTCGTGATCAAAGTAATAAGGGATCACAGGAAAAGAATGTTGTGCTTATCTCGAGCTTCATATATCGATACAATCCTAGCCCGTTTTAGCATGCAAGACTCCAAGAAAGGTTTTTTACCTTTTAGATATGGAGTAGCTTTATCTAAAGAGATGTCTCCAAAGACATCAAAGGAGATAAAGGACAGGAAGGCAGTTCCTTATGCTTCGGCTGTCGGAAGCCTAATGTATGCAATGCTGTGCACGAGACCGGATATCTATTTTGCCGTGGGCATGGTTAGCAGATATCAAAGTAACCCTAGACAAAGACATTGGACTGTTGTAATGCATATATTGAAGTACCTAAGAGGGACTAAAGATTATATGCTAGCTTACAAAGCAGATGATTTGCTCCTTGTAGGTTACACGGATTTGGACTTCCAATCTTATAGGGACAATAGTAAGTCAACCTCGGGGTTTTGTGTTTATTTTAGGAGGTGAAGCCATAATAATGGAGGAGTGTTAAGCATAGGTGCTTTTTCGGACTCTACTATGAAAGTTGAGTATATGACAGCTTCTGAGGCAGCCATAGAAGCTGAATGACTCAGTAACTTCATGATGGACTTAGATGTGATTCTTGGTTTTCCCAAAATTATTTGGTGTAGTAGCAAACTCGAAGGAACCACGAGCCCATAAGGCAAGTAAACACATAGAGTGCAAGTACCACCCAATACGAGATATCGTATAACGAGGAGAAGTTGTTGTCATCTAGATTACATCAGATGATAACCTGAGAGATACTTTCACTAAGGTCCTTAAGGCAAGAGATTTTGATGGGCATGTTGAAGGGTTGGGAATCAGATGTATGGCAAGGTATAAGGCATCATAGTCTTTTAGTATAAGTGGGAGATTGTTGGAATGTATACTAAAAGCCTAGCTTTTTTGTATAAACATTTACTTAGAAATAAGAATCACATTGGTCAAATGTCTATATTTATGCTAAATGTAGTTGTTCAATTAATTTATATTGTAGATAACATGGTGTGTGGTGTCACACACAGAAGATAATGTTATCAGTCCTTTATAAATTATAAATAGTTGCTCACGACTAAGATGAAAAGGAACAAACCATTGGAATAGTCGTAGTGTAATTTGGTATTAGTTTACCTTGACTATAAAATTACACTAGTACACTCAGAGTGTAATGAGCTGGACCATTTAAGGTAAGTCCTTTTTATACTGACTGAATAAAAGAACAATACCTTTGTTATTATGGAAGTGTGTACTCTTAATCCTGATATAATAACAAGCACATATATCTAGTATTTATTTCTTTAACTTATCAAAGTGTGCAATTTAGTTTGATAAATCAATAGGCCCGATAAGTTGGAAAATGATATTATTTATAGTGTGTGTTGTTGATTATAGAAGGAAACTGTGTCCTAGTAATCTAGGTTGATGATGTCCCCAAGAGGAACTCATAAGGATTGTCATGTAAACCCTGCAGGTGGACTTAGCCTGACATGACGATAAGGTTGAGTGGTACTACTCTTGGAGCTATATATTAATTAAGTGAGTTGTCAGTAACTCATTTAATTAGTAGATATTCTATATCTTAAACACAGGGAGACTAACACACTCATGATAAGAAGAAGCCCAAAATGTAATTTGGGATTGGTGCGGTAGTTCAATAATAATTCTTTAGTGGTATGAATTATTATTGATGAAATTAAGTTGGGTGTTCGGAGCGAACATAAGAAGCTTAATTTCATCGAGAGACCAAAACCAATTCCTCCTCTCGGTCCCTATCGTAGTCTCTTATTTATAAAGTATTATACCCACCCATACCCACCTTATTACCCATCCTAAAGTGGTCGGCCAAGCAAGCTTGTAACCCAAGCTTGGGCCGGCCAAGCAAAAAGGATGAGCCAAGTTAGGTGGCCGGCCCTAGCTTGAACCCAAGCTTGGTGTGGCCGACCACATTAAATTAAAAAGGATTTTATTTTTTAAATCTTTCTTATGTGGAAGCCATGGTTTTAAAAGAGACTTTAAAATTTAAATCTTTCCTTTTATAGCTTTCTACAAAAGATTAAGTGAAAAGTTTGATATCTTTCCTTATTTGTAGTTAAAAAGAAGATTTTAATTTTCGATAAAACTTTCCTTTTATGAAACCATCCTCTTGATTTTAAAAGAAAGTTTTAAAATTAAATCTTTTCTTTTATAGTTTCTACAAAAGATTAAGAAAAGATTTGATATCTTTCCTTATTTGTAGATTGAAAGAAAGATTTTAATTTTGAGAAAACTTTCCTTATTATAATTCATCCACATGTTTTAATAGAGAGATTTTAATTTATAAAAATTTCCTTTTATAACCAACCATGAAGGGAATTTTTAAAGAGAATTTTTTATTTTAAAAATTTCCGGAAACAAATAAGGAAGTTTTAATTTTGTGTTTAAAACTTGCCTTATTTGGAGCACTTGATGGGACCGGCCAAGACAAGGGTTAAAAGGAAGATTTAATTAAATTTTCCTTATTAACCAATAGCAAGGAAAATAAGGGAATTTTAATAATAATTAAATTTCCTTATTTGCCAAGACCAAGGAATATAAAAGAGAGGGTAGGGGTGCCTTCATTAGACACAACTCTCTTCTATTTTCCTCTCCTCTCTTCCTTGGTGGTGGTCGTGTTAGAGTGTATACTAAAAGCCTAGCTTTTTGTAAACACCTATTTTGAAATAAAAGAATCACATTGGTCAAATGTCTACATTTATTTGCTAAGTGTAGTTGTTCAATTAATTTATATTCTAGATAACATGGTGAGTGGTGTCACTCATAGAAGATCATGTTATCAGTTCTTTATAAATTATAAACAGTTGCTCACAACTAAGATGGAAAGGAACAAACCGTTGAAATAGTCGTAGTGTAATTAGGTATTAGTTTATCTTGACTAATAAATTACACTAGTACACTCTAAGTGTATTGAGTAGGACCATTTAAGGTAAGTTCTTTTTATACTGACTTAATAAAAGAACAAGACCTTAGTTATTATGGAAGTATGTGCTCTTAATCCTAATATAATAACAAGCACATATATTTAGTATTTATTTCTTTGACTTATCAAAGGGTGAGATTTAGCTCGATAAATCAATAAGCCTGATAAGTTGAGAAATGATATTACTTATAATGTGTGTTAATGATTATAGAATGAAACTGTGTCCTAGTAATCTAGGTTGAGAATGTCCCCAAGAGGAACTCATAAGGATTGTCATGTTAAACCTAGCAGGTGGACTTAGTCCGACATGACGATAAAGTTGAGTGGTACTACTCTCGGAGATAGATATTAATTGAATGAGTTGTCAGTAACTCATTAAATTAATGGACATTCGATATCTTAAACACAGGGAGACTAACACACTCATGATAAGAAGGAGTCCATAATGTAATTTGGGATTGGTGCGGTAGTGTAATAATAACTCTCTAGTGGAATGAGTTATTATTGATGAACTTGAGTTGTGTGTTCAGGGCGAACACGGGATACTCAAGCTCATCGGAAAGCCAAAACTAATTTCTCCTCTAGGTCCCTGTCGTAGCCTCATTAAAGCCTCAAGTTCATCCATATAAAGCCCATCTTGGTGTCCAAGAGGAGGCCGACCCAAGGCTTGGTGACCAAGCCAAGGGCCGACCACCATCTCCTCAAGAAGGGGCGACCCTATTCTTGGTGCCCAAGCATAGGAAGGGCCGACCACTATATTTCAAATAAGGAGGGGTGTTTTGAATTTTTAAAATCTTCTCTTTGTAGAAATTTACAAGTTGTAAAAGAGAGATTTTAAATTTATAAAATTTTCCTTATTTGAATTAGGTCACATGGTTTAAAAGAGAGTTTTAAAAATTTTAAAACTTTCCTTATTTAACCATCCTCATGGTTTTTTAAAAGAGAGTTTTAAATTTAAAACTTCCCTTTTTGTAACCATGTTAAAAAAGAAAATATTAGAAGAGATGTTTTAAATTTTAAAACATGATTTTAAATTTTAAAACTTTCCTTTTTTTAACATCCACCTTAGGAAATTAAAAGAGAACTTGTAAAATTTTATAAGAACATTCCTTCTTTGCTTTTAAAATTTTTACAAAGTTATTTCCTTCCTTTTAAGGGGGCCAGCCACCCTTGCTTGGTGCCCAAGCAAGGGGCTGGCCAATATATTAAACCCAATCATAGATTGATGATTGAATCAATCAAGAGGAAAGAAAAGGAAAAAATAAAAGGGGAAAAGGGAAAACAAGAGGAAGATTTTAATTTTTTGTAAAAGTCTTTCCTTATTTGCCTTAGGCAAGTAATATAAAAGAAGGGGAGGGGAGGGAAGGTATAATTAGCAATTATTTTCTACATCATGCTAGTTATTTTTCTTTGTAAGAATTCCAAACACAAGAGGCATTAGATTCTAGTTTTTCGAATTGTAATTCGAGTTTGTGTGTTTTTCTTTGTTTTTCGAATTTGTGATTCGATTGTTCCTTTTGGTTAAAACTAGAGTTATATAAGGAAATTAAATATTAACTTTCCTTAAAAGGCTTTGTCTAGGCGATGGTGGATGCTCCAATACCCAAGAAGGTCATGTGCCTCGCCATGCAGTCCTGGAAGCCAATTTTGGAAATTAATATTTAATTGAATTTATAACATAGGTTGATTTGGATCAATAGTGTTAAGTTCCGCTTGCGATCCAAATCTAAACCATTAAGAACAGATAAGTTAAATTTAGAATCAATAATGTTAAGTTCCGTTTGTGATTCCTAATTTAACTTCTAAAGAACACAATAGGTTGTTTAGGAAAGGTTCGACACTTGTACAAAATTTTTGTACAGTGGAACCGGTACGATTTTCCTAGGACCAACCAACAATTGGTATCAGAGCTAGGGTTCGCCTCTGTGTGTTTTGGTTTTCAAATTAATTATGCACATGTCATACATAATTTAGGCAGGATAATGGTAGGATATGCTAACTTTTTGGTTGCAGGCTCCAACTATTATGGCTTATAGATGTTGTGTGTGATTGGACCCTTGGACATGTCAAGGGCATTATTTTGTGTGTGCATGATTGTATGTAACTAATACAACAGGAGCTGTATTAGCCATAGGATTTTAGAATTTTATTTTTGATCTAGATTACATGTACATTCTTTCGTGGAATATAGGATCAATATATGTAAAATTCTAATTTTGTCGTGGATAGGATACTTGCGAGTCATGGTACCTTTTGAGCACCAGAAGCGCAGCGGAATAAGAAGCAAGATGGATGCAACAACTAGACCCGATGGTGGTGGCTAAAGATGGTAGTAGCTAGGGTTGGAGCACATGGAGAACAGTGACGGAAAAGGCCATAATAGTTGGAAAATTAATTTCCAAATTTATTGCTTTTATTTACTGTGATGTGTGTGTGCATGTAATGTATGCTAGCATAGGTTAAAATTCCTCACTTTAAATAACTAAGTGGGAGAGGGATTTTTAAATAAATCTCATGGTCTCCATTACTGGTTTGTAAGTGATGCAACAAGCTTGTGTGTTGACTCTGAGTGCCTCCCTCCACAACGGATGGGTTTGTTGCGGATCACTAGATCAAACTTTCTTTATGGATGGTTATAGGAAATTATTTAGGAGCGTGTGATCTTCTCCAACTGAAGAGGCATAATCTTATTTAATGGACTAAGTATCAAGTAATGGTATACACTTAGACGCATTCAATAGTATCCTCCCCAACGGAGTCACTGCTATTATTTTACGGGACCAAAGGAATACCAACTATTAATTTGTTATAAAATGGGTAATACCTTCTCTTACAAACAATTAAATTCGTATACGCCCACACTAATGTGGCATACAAAATTTATGGTGTTTGAGGTAATTTTAGGATGACAAGATAATTAATGGGTAAGACCCTCCTCTTACGAATATTTGAATTTGTATATGTCCACACTAACGTGGCATGCATAATTCCTGGTGTTTGAGGTGTTGGTGAATTTAAATAATATTGTTTGAGGAATCAATATTATTTTAAATTCAAAGTTTTGACCAAATATTTGATCAAAGACATACCAACTATTAATTTTATTCGTCATAAAGTAAGGTTGACAAGATAATAAAATTAATGGATAAAATCTTCTCTTTGATTTTGTATACGTCCACACTATCGTGGCATACAAAATTCACGGGGATTTTAAGGAGTTGGTCTTGACCAAATATTTTTAATTCTTAAGATTTAAAATGTTTGTCAATCCTCTAGTTGTTATACTATAGAAAAGACTTAGTAGTCCCAATTATAATGATTGGAATAAGACTTGGACATTAAGGTAGACTATCCTCTTAGAACTGAGAACAATATATGTATATTTTATTCATTAGTTAATACATGTTTAGTGGTGTTATCTACCGGTACCTGGTGTGTAGATACGGGAACCACTGATCATGTCTGTAATTCATTGCAGGGGCTCCAGGAAACCAGACAACTATATGAAGGAAAAATCACTAACTACATGGGCACTGCTACAAAAGTAGCAGCCGTTGTAGTGGGAGAAGTTTATTCTTTAATAGGAATAAAATATGGATATTGAGAAATTGTCTTTACGTACCAAGTTTAGAAAGAACTCGATTTTAGTTTCTAAACTATTAAAGAATATATATTCTATCTATTTTTTATAACAAACTTGTTATCAAGAAAATAGGGAAGTTATCTGTTCTGGTATGTTGGTTGACAATTTATAATCCAATAACTCCCACGATGCAATAAATGGAAATTAATAACACATCTTCTAACTTTAATAAGAGAAAGCAACCTTCGGAAATGAACCAATTATATCTTTGGCATCTAAGGCTAGGTTATATTAACTTGAGTAGGATTCATTGGTAACCAATGAACTCTTGGGTTCATTGGTAGAGGAAATCTTTCCAACCTGCGAGTCTTACTTGGAAGGAAAAATAACCAAGATGCTTTTTAACTATGAGGTAAAGAGCCAAAGATGTGTTGGAACTAGTTCATTATGATTTGTGTGGACCTATGACTATCCAGGCAAGAGGTCTTTTCGAATATGTCGTCTCTTTTACAGACGACTATTCGAGATATGGATACATTTACTTGATGCGCCGCAAGTCTAAGCGCTTTGATTAGTTCAAAGAGTACGAGACTGATGCGGAGAAACGTCAAAGTAAAAGTATCAAGACACTACGGTGAGATCGTAGTGACGAGTACCTCTTAGGAGAGTTTACGAGTCACTTATCAGAAGTCGGGATTCAATCCCATCTGACTGCACCTGGTACACTCCAATAGAATGGTGTAGAAGAAAGAAAGTATAGGACTCTTATGGAAATGATTAGATCGATGATGAGTTATTTAGAAAATTACCAAATGTGTTTTAAGGATATACTCTGGAAACGGAAGTGAACGTAGTACCTTCTAAGTCAGAACTCTCTACTCCCATAGAATTGCAAAATAGGCGTAAGCCTAATCTGAAGCATATTCAGATTTGGGGTAGGCCAGCACATGTGCTGGAGGGAGAAACTGAGAAGTTAAATAGGAGTTCATTTTCTTGTGGGATATCCTAGAGAAACGAAAAAATGTTTATAGTCTTAAAAATCATAAGGTCATTGTTAGTATCAATGACCGATTTTTAGAAGAGGACTATGTAATGAACCATAAGCCCATAAGTAAAATTGTTCTTAAAGAAATTAGAGAAGACACGTTTAATCTAGTACCAATTGTACAAGATGAAATATCACAAGAAACTGCAACACGTATCACAAATGATACACAATTACAGAAAGTGCCTCGTCGTAGTGGGAGGGTTGTTAGACAACTTGAAAGATTCATGTTTTGGGAAAGTCTTTGGACTAGATCCTTGGTAAACATGAACCTAATTCCCGAACATATGACGAAGCACTCCAAGATAAAGATGCAGCATCTTTGCAAAAGGCAATGAATACAGAATTAGAATATATGTATTCTAATAAAGTCTGGGAGCTTGTAGAACCACCAGATGATGTAAAAGACATTGGGTGTAAAGAGGTCTACAATAGGAAAAGAGGGATAGACGGGAAGGTAGAAACCTTCATGGCAAGGCTTGTTGCGAAAGGGTACACTCAGAAAGAGGGAATCGATTATGAGGAGACCTTTTCACCGGTAGCCATGCTTAAGTCTATCCGGATACTCTTATCTGTTGTCGCTCATATGAATTATGAGATTTGGCAAATGGATGTCAAGACAGCTTTCCTTAACGAAAGTCTTGAAGAAAGCATCCATATGAAGCAACCAGAGGGGTTCATTGCAAAGGGCAAAGAGCATCTAGTGTGAAAGCTCAATCGGTCTATTTATGGACTGAAGCAAAAGCTTCAAGGTCTTGGAACATCCAATTTAATAAAGTAATCTGGACCTATGGATTTAATCAGTATCCGGATGAGTCTTGTGTATACAAGAAGTGTGATGGAAACGTGGTGGTATTTCTTGTACTATATGTAGATGACATTTTTGGTAGTTGGAAACAATATCAAAGTGTTGTCAGAAGTAAGGGTATGATTGTCCAAGCAATTCGATATGAAGGACTTGGGAGAATGCACATATTCTTGGGATCAAAGTAATAAGGGATCACAAGAAAAGAATGTTGTGCTTATCCTGAGCTTCATAAATAGATACAATCCTTGCTTATTTTAGTATGCAGAACTCCAAGAAAGGTTTCTTACCTTTTAGGCATGGAGTAGCTTTATCTAAAGAGATGTCTCCGAAGACATCAAAGGAGATAGAGGACATGAAGACAGTTCCTTATGCTTCGGCTGTAGGAAGCCTAATGTATGCAATGCTATGTACGAGACCGGATATCTGTTTTGCCGTAGGTGTAACGTCCGAAAATTCTCAAATTAATTTTAGAAATATTCTATGATTTTTTTAGAATTTTAGAATATTTTTATAGAATTTTTAGAGTAGCAGAAATAGCAAAATTAAATAAAAACATAAAACAGCCTAAGCGGGAATTGAACCCAAGACCTATTAGACTCTACGACTTATAGATGACTCTAGTAACCAAGGGGTCCCAGTAGGGGTGTGCTAAAAGAGAAGGAGAGCAATTATATTTAAGGTTTAGTTAGGGTGTATTAATCACTTAATATAAATAGGGAATTTAAGGGGGAATTTATTATTCTTGAACGACAACTTCTTTTCTCCCTCAAACCCTCACCGCCGAACCTCTCTCTCCCACACCCTCTCTTCACGCCAAGCCCAAGGAAACCTAGGGTTCCATCCGTAGGAGCACCTTCCGGCAACAACTCCGGCACGAGGACGTTTCTCTTCGCGAGAAGAAAGCGTAAACGTAAGAGGATAATCGAAAAGACCTTCTTCTCCGGAACCCTAACGATCGGATTGTAAGGAAACTTAGCGCAGGATGTAAGTAACCCCTCACCTACAGTATAAGTAGCTAATTGTATGCTTTTATGTTCTTAGTTCGCTTTTATACCCTTAGTGCATTCATATGCAGAATTAGAGCACGCTAGGTGCTCGATAAAATGCCTAGTACAGTTATACGCTACAGTAGGCATTTTAGTAGTTCAGTTAAATGCCATAGTTGCATTTTAAACAGCATACATAGCCTTGCTTCAGTTTATATGGGACTACGGTCCAATGGGTGGGCTCCCATAGTCGCCTCTAGGTTCAGATAACCTAGCTCTAGGTTCAGATAACCTAGTAAAAGCAAGATGAGATAAATCAGTTATGAACAGTATTTTACTTTTATCAGTGGCACTGTACGGGACTCTCAGATGTCCTTGGGTTGGACTCCCATAGTCGTCCTTAGGTTTAGATAACCTAGTAACCCTACTAGATTCGGGACTAGCTACCTCGGGTCTAGTTAGGGATGCGTGCATAGCAAGTACAGTTTCCAGGCCCAACAGCAGCATGATTATTATTTTTACCTATTTATATAAATAGTTTTCAAACTTCACAAACCAAATATGTGAATGCAGCTCAGCTTCAGTTTAGTTTCTTATAGCAAATAACTTAGCTTATGTATCGATTTAGTTACTTGTTGATACAATGAGTAGTTTTGTTCAGTATTTGATTAGCACGACTTGTTTGTCGATATGCCATGTTTTAGCACTTTCAGCATGATCATCACATGTACTTCAAATAGCATCTTTTGAAAGCATGATTTTCATCGAATGCATGTTTTGTAAGGTAGATGGTTTCTTACTAAGCTCCCAAGCTTATAGTTTCATTTTCCTTATACTGCAGATAAAAGTAAAGGGAAGATGGATTAGCGGAGGCTGGAGTTCAATGCGACCAGATGTGTGTGAGCAGGAACTTGGAATAAAGACCTTGGAGACCAGCAAGTTAAAGGATTAGAACTCCTTATAGTTTATTTTCTGCACCTTTTTAGTGTCTAAATGTTATGAATCGTGAAGGTATGCATTAGGTTATGCCTAGACTTCTAGTTACCTTGATGTTAGTCGGTAAGTTATGAATCGTGACCTGTTTAGTAAGAGTTTAGTGTTTATTAGTTGATATATCCATGTTGTACACGAAATTCTAAAATGCAGCAGAAATCAGAGCTCCAATCGATCAGCCGATCGATTGGAGGGTCCCCAATCGATCAGCCGATCGATTGGGAGGTAATCTGTCGCGTACAGAGAGCTGTTGAATTGATTAGCCGATCGATCGGTCATGGATCGATCAGCCGATCGATCGGTCATGGATCGATCAGCCGATCGATCGAGAATTTAATTTCCGCGAACAGAGAGCCTCTGAATCGATTATCGGATCGATTGATCAGCCATGGATCGATCAGCGGATCGATCTAGAATTGACCCCGTGCACAGTAGCGAGTTGAATCGATCAGTGGATAGATCAGACAACTCCAATCGATCAGCCGATCGATTGGAGGGTCTGATTTCAGCTAGAAGTGTCGGATCTCAGCTTTTTGATCAAATAGAAAATTTAGGTTCCCTTCTTTAGTATATACACAACTTCAGAAGTGTATTCTGAGTATAATTTCCAGATTTTATAGTAAATAGCAGAGGATTTTAATTAGTTCACCTTTTTCGCACTTTATAGTTCAGTTTAGCATAATGTAACCCCTGGCCTCGCAGCCTGGACAGTAGGAGGCGGGTCGTTACAGAGTGGTATCAGAGCAAGTTCCATACTTCCTCCACACACACATTAGCATTGAACCTGCAGCTTCTAAGTAAGAATGTCTCTCACTTTATTTATGTTTCTTGTTTTTATGTTTATAGATAACTAAAACATGTTCATATATGATAGCATCTAACATGATAATAGTAGTTATGTAAACATGATTGTATTAGTTATGTATGTCCTCTATATCTCTAGAAAATGGTACGAGGACGCCCAGCTAGAAAGACACCAGCTACTGAGCCCCAGCATGAGGCAGGCAGTTCAGTGCCTCCCCCAGACCTTACAGAGGTAGTGGCTCAGTTACAGAAATAACTAGCTGAACAGCAACAGGAGATAGCCACCCTAAGGGCTAATCAGCAGAACACTCCCACTGTCACTCTAGAACCTAACTTAGCAACCCCAGTAGTGATAGAGGTTCCACCAGTCCAACCTGCAGCACCAGTAGCCCCAGTAGCAGGGGCAAGGAGAGAAGCCTATCTGATCCAGTGGCAGAAGATCAAGCCCGAGAATTTCTCAAGCACCAGTGAACCATGGGATGCCCAAGCCTGGTTCAAAACACTAGAGAGTACGATGGAGCTTATGGACTGGCCAGAACATGAAAAGGTGAAATGCGCCTCCTTCTGCCTGGCAGGAGACGCACATATGTGGTGGGAGAGGATTAAAGTGAAGCGCCCAGTGAACCAGATGACCTGAGCTGACTTCGAGAGAGAATTCTTTGAGGAGTTCTTTCACATGCGGGTCACAAACCGCCACTACGACGAGTTCACTGAATTTCGTCAGGGCAACCTTTCAGTTGAGAAGGCCGTGAAGAAATTCAACAGGTTGGCTCGTCTATGCCCTGAACTAGTTAGCACAGAAAGAGAACGAGTCCGGTTGATGCTCAAGATGATAAGGCCAGAAATAGCAATGAACGTGGCCAGCGGCGTTCATAGGCCGCAAACCACTGAAGAACTAGTAAGTAGTGCTCTGATCACCGAGCATTACCAGAACAACATCAAGCAGTAGAGGCAAGCCTTCTCAGAGTCCAAAGGCCAAGGAGGCTCAGGTACTCAGAAACACCAGGGCCACAGCTCTAACGGGAAAGGGAACTCCAGCAACAAACGTAAACCAGGGAATTACCCAAAAGGAGGACCAGCTAGTAAACAACCTAGCTATCCCAAGTGTTCTACTTGTGGGAAATTCCACCCCGGAGTATGTCGCAAGGGCACACGAGGATGCTTCGAATGTGGCCAGGAAGGGCATATGGCTAAGCAATGCCCGAACAAGACCAGTTTTCCTCCACCACAACCGATTCAGTACGGAGACAAACCAGCCCAGTTGCACCAGATGCAGGCTGCTTTAGATGGTCCACACATCAGCCAGGGCAGACTAGAAGCCCCCTCAGTCATGATGAACGCGAGGATCTACTCACTCACCAGAGAGGACGTAGTGAATGCCTCGACAGTTGTTACAGGTCAGATCAGTATTTTACAGTAAAGTGCAACTGTCTTATTTGATACTAGGGCAACCCATTCTTATATATCCAGGGCATTCGCCGAAATGTTAGCAATAACTCCAGATGCACTTAGTGGTTAATTTTTGACAACACTACTTTCAGGAGAAATCATGGCATCCACGCACTGGATCCGAGCAGTGCCAGTCAGTATAGTAGACAGAGAGTTTTTTGGTGATCTGATAGTGCTAAATATGACTGACTACGATGTTATTTTGGGAATGGACTTTCTGATCAAGTACGGTGCCTCCATAGAGTGCCGTAAATAGAAAGTTGTATTCCAACCCGAAGTAGGAGTGCAGTTTGGTTACATCGGAGAACCAAAGAGAAAAGCCAAGAAGTTTCTCTCAGCTCTGAAAGCACAGAAACTACTTGGTACGGGATGTACGGGATTCCTAGCACATGTAGTCAGTACCAGTCAGGACCAGAACTAGAAACTAGAAGAGGTCTGAGTTGTATGTGACTACCCAGTAGTCTTCCCTGAGGAGTTACCGGGCCTAGCACCAGACAGAGAGATTGAGTTTGAGATAGAACTCATCCCCGGTATGAACCCCATCTTCAAAGCACCCTACCGCATGGCTCCAGCCAAACTGAAGGAACTTCAGGAGCAACTACAGCAGCTGCTCGACAAGGGCTTCATACGCTCGAGTCACTCACCATGGGGAGCGCCTGTATTGTTCGTGAAGAAGAAGGACGGGAGCATGCGCCTGTGTATAGACTACCGAGCACTAAACCAGGTCACGATTAAGAACAGGTATCCTCTTCCCAGGATAGATGACCTGTTTGATTAACTAAAGGGAGCAACAGTGTTCTCTAAAATAGACCTCAGATCGGGATATAACCAGGTTAGAGTTAAAGAAGGTGATATACCCAAGACAGCTTTCAGGACCAGATACGGACATTATGAGTTCGTAGTCATGCCCTTTGGCGTGACGAATGCTCCAGCTACTTTCATGGACCTCATGAACAGAGTATTCAGAGAATACTTAGATAAGTTTGTTATTGTGTTCATCGATGACATTCTAATCTATTCCAGGACTTAGGAAGAACACGCAGAGCACCTGAAGATAGTACTGCAGACCCTTCAGCAGAACCAGCTGTACGCCAAGTTCATGAAATGTGAATTCTGGCTCGATCAGGTATCCTTTCTGGGTCACATCATCTCCAAGGATGGTGTCATGGTAGACCCCAATAAGATAGAGGCTGTGAGTAACTGGAAGAGACTTAAGAACGCCAGTGAAATCAGAAGCTTTCTGGGACTAGCAGGCTATTACAGAAAATTTGTAGAGGATTTCTCCAGGATAGCCTCCCCACTGACAGCTCTTACCAGGAAGAACAGAAAATTTCAGTGGACAGAGGACTGTGAGAGCAGCTTCATAGAGCTAAAAAGAAGATTGACCAGTGCTCCCATTCTGACTCTACCAGAAAACACAGATAGCTTTGATATTTACAGCGATGCCTCTAAATTGGGACTAGAAGCTGTACTGATGCAAAATGGCAAGGTGATCGCTTATGCCTCCAGACAACTCAAGGATTATGAGAGGAATTACCCTACTCATGACCTTGAGCTTGCAGCAGTTGTCTTCGCCCTCAAAATTTGGAGGCATTACTTGTATGGAGCTCAGTGAAGAGTGTATACAGATCATCAGAGTCTGAAGTACTTCTTCACTCAGAAGGATCTAAATATGCGACAGCGCAGATGACTTGAGCTGGTCAAAGACTATGACATAGACATCCTCTACCACCCAGGAAAAGCCAATAAGGTGGCAGACGCACTTAGCAGGAAGTCCAGTGCTACCTTACTATCCCTAGCAGCCATGTCACCGCCCCTACAAAAGGAAATTACATATTTCGGTCTTGAACTTATAGTGGGACAACTCTCTACTATGACATTAGCATCTACCCTTCTTGGTGACATCCAGACAGCTCAAGATCAGGACCCTGAAATTCAAAAAATCAAGCAAGGGTTAGCAGAATCAGAAAGTGGAGAGTTTAGAGTATCTGATAGTGGGGTACTGTATTTTGGTGACAGACTATGTGTTCTGGATCAGGAGGAACTACGGAGGAAGATCCTAGACGAGGCTCACAAGACTCCTTATGCGATGCATCCTGGTTGCACCAAGATGTACCAAGACCTAAAGAAATATTTTTGGTGGCCGGGGATGAAAAGAGACATCGCTAGATATGTCAGTACCTGTCTGATCTGCTAGAGGGTCAAGGCATAACACCAGAGACCAGGAGGAGTTCTGCAGCCTATTCAGATTCCAGAATGGAAGTGGGAGGATATTTCCATGATAGTGGGACTACCCAGAACCACGAATGGTTTTGATGCCATCTAGGTAATAGTCGACAGATTGACTAAATCAACCCACTTCTTAGCTATCAGGATATCTTACTCCATGGAGCAGCTAGCTCAGTTGTATCTCAAGGAGATCATCAGACTGCATGGAGTCCCACGGACCATCATTTCAGACAGAGACGGTAGATTCACATCACACTTCTGGGAGTGTGTACAGTCAGCATTGGGCACCAGGTTAAAGTTTAGCACAACTTTCCATCCTCAGACAGATGGTCAGACGGAGCGAGTTAATCAGGTACTCGAAGATATGCTCCGAGCGTGCGCCCTAGACTTCAAGGGAAGTTGGTGCAAATATCTGTGTTTAGCAGAATTTGCATACAACAATAGCTATCAGGCTGTTGGTTGCTACTCGGAAAACCTAGAGGTTCCACTGTACAAAAATTTTGTACAAAGGTCTGAACCCTTTCCTAGCTACCATGTGTTCTTTTAAATTAAATTTTGGATCGCCTGCGGAACTTAACACGTTTGATCCAAAACTTAATCTATTTGTTCTTTTAGGTTTTGACTTGGATCTCCTGTGGAACTTAACACGTTCGACCCAAGTCACCTTAAGTTATTAATTCCATTAAATATTAATTTCCATAATTGGTTCCCAGTACTGACGTGGCGAGGCACATGACCTTCTTGGATATGGGAGCAACCACCACCGACTAGACAAAACCTTTTATGGAAAGCTAATATTTAATTTCCTAAAATAACTTTAGGTTAACCGAAAAGAACAATCAAATCATAAGGAAAAGAAAAACAAAAGAACACTATATCGAAAACAAATTCGAAACTCTAGAATCGTATGCCTCTTGTATTTAGTATTATTTCCAAAAATAACTAGTATGATGTGGAAAGAAAAAATACTAGTTATACCTTTTAGAAAAACCTCTTGATCTTCTACCGTATTCCTCTTCTAACATCGGACGTGGTGTGGACAACGATCTTCCGAGATGAGAAACCACCAAAGCACCTTCTCCTTTCTTCAATTTTCGGCCAAGCACAAAGCTTCCAAAAGATGAAGATCTTTTCCACCAACCAAGCTCCTTCTTCCTCAAGCTAGATCCGGCCACCAATTAAAACTCCATAAGCATGAAGAGGTTCGGCCACAAAGAGAAGAAGAAGAGAAGAAGGAAGGGCCGGCCACACCACCAAGGAAAAGAGGAAGAAAAATAGAATAGAGTCGTTCACCTTGAAGCCTCCTCTACCCCCTCTTTTATAATCCTTGGTCTTGGCAAATAAGGAAAATTTAATAAAAATTTCCTTAATTCTTTTTTCATTGAAAAGAAAAATTATTTAATTAAAAATAATTTTCTTTTTCAATTTTATTTGGCCGGCCATATAAAAGCTACAAACAAGGAGAGTTTTAATTAATTAAAACTTCCTAATTTGTCTCCAGAAATTTATAAAAATTTCTCCAATAATTTTAATCCCTTTATGATTGGTTTATAAAAAGGAAATTTAATAAATTAAAATCTTTCTTTTAAACATGTGGATAAAAAGAAAGTTATCTCTAAAAATTAAAATCTCTTTTAATCTACAAATAAGGAAAGATATCAAATCTTTTCTTAATCTTTTGTAGAAACTTATAAAAGAGAATATTTAATTTTAAACTCTCTTTTAAATCATGAGCATGGTTAAAAAGGAAAGTTTTCTTAAAATTTAAAATCTCCTTTAATCAACAAATAAGGAAAGATTTCAAATTTTAAACTCTCTTTTAAACATGTTAGAGGATTTACAAATAAGGAAAGTTTTTACCAAAAATTAAAACCATCCTTTTAAACTACAAATAAGGAAAGAGATTAATCTCTTCTCTTAATCTTTTGTAGAAAGCTATAAAAGGAAATTTATAATTTTTTTTAAACTCTCTTTTAAAATCATGATATCCACATAAGAAATAATTTTAATAAAAATCATTTTTAATATTCTAGTGGCCGGCCACCTAAGCTTGGGTCCCAAGCTTTGGCTGGCCACCTACATGGCTCATCCACTTGGTCTTGGCCGGCCATAGCTTGGGTTCCAAGCTAGCTTGGCCGGCCCCATTGGATGGGTAAGAAGGTGGGTATGCGGTGGGTATAAATCTCTATATACTAGAGGCTACGATAGGGACCGAGAGGAGGAATTGGTTTTGGTCTCCCGATGAAATTAAGCATCCCGTGTTCGCCCCGAACACACAACTTAATTTCATCAATAATAATTCATTCAACTAAAGAACTATTATTGAACTACCGCACCAATCCCAAATTACATTTTGGGCTCCTTCTTATTATGAGTGTGTTAGTCTCCCTGTGTTTAAGATAACAAATGTCCACTAATTAAGTAAGTTACTGACAACTCACTTAATTAATATCTAGCTCCAAGAGTAGTACCACTCAACTTCATCATCATGTCGGACTAAGTCCACCTGCAGGGTTTAACATGACAATCCTTATGAGCTCCTCTTGGGGACATTCTCAACCTAGATTACTAGGACATAGTTTCCTTCTATAATCAACAACACACACTATAAGTGATATCATTTCTCAACTTATCGGGCTGATTGATTCATCGAACTAAATCTCACCCATTGATAAATTAAAGAAATAAATATCAAATATATGTGCTTGTTATTATATTAGGATTAAGAGCACACACTTCCATAATAACTGAGGTCTTTGTTCCTTCATAAAGTCAGTATAAAAGGAACGACCTCAAATGGTCCTACTCAATACACTCTAAGTGTACTAGTGTAATTATATAGTTAAGATAAACTAATACCTAATTACACTACGACCTTCCAATGGTTTGTTCCTTTCCATCTTGGTCGTGAGCTACTGTTTATAATTTATAAGGAACCAATAACATGATCTTCTGTGTGTGACACCACACACCATGTTATCTACAATATAAATTAATTGAGCAACTACATTTATCATAAATGTAGACATTTGACCAATGTGATTCTTATTTCTAGATAAATATTTATACCAAAAGCTAGGCTTTTAGTATACACTCTAACAATCTCCCACTTATACTAAAAGACTAAGCTGCCATATCTGCTGCCATACATCTGATTCCCATGCCTTTCAAAAATATCTTGCCTTAAGGACCTTAGGTTATCATCTGATGCAATCTAGGCGGCAACAACTTCTCCTCGTTATACAATTTCTCGTATTGGGTAGTACTTGTGCTCTATTGTGTTTACTTGCCTTATAGACTCATGGTTTCTTCGAGTTTGTTACTGCACCATTATTATTACAATAAATTGTAATAATCTTTAGACAAACTAGAAATCATATCTAAGTCTATCTTGAGGTAATTAAGTCATTCAGCTTTTATGGCTACCTCAGAGGCTTGCCATATACTCAGCTTCTATGGTGGAGTCCAGAAAAACACCTATGCTTATCACTCTTCCATAGTTATGACTTTTCCTCCTAAAGTAAACACAAAACCCCGAGGTCAACTTATTATTGTCCCTATCCGATTGGAAGTCAAAATCCGTGTAACCCACAGGGACCAAATTAACTGCCTTGTAAGCTAGCATATAATCTCTAGCACCTCTAAGGTACTTTAATATATGCTTTACTGCAGTCCAATGTCTTTGTCTAGGGTTACTTTGATATCTGCTAACTATGCCCTTGGCAAAATAGATTTCTGATCTCGTGCATAGCAAACATTAGGTTGTCTAACTGCCGAAGCATAAAGAACTGCCTACATGTCCTCAATCTCCTTTGATGTCATCGGAGACATCTCTTTAGATAAAGACACTCCATGCTTAAAAGGTAAGAAACCTTTCGAGGAGTTTTGCATGCTTAAAACGAGCAAGGATTTTCTGATGTATCAAGCTTGGGATAAGTAAAATATATTTTTTCTTTCGATCCCTTATTACTTTGATCTCAAAAATATATACATTCTCCCAAGTCCTTTATATCGAATTATTTGGACAACCATACCCTTACTTCTGACAACATTTTGATATTGTTTCCAACTACCAAAAATGTTATCTATGTATAGTACAAGAAATACCACCACGTTTCCATCACACCTTTTGTATACACAAGACTTATCCATTTACTCAATAAATCCATAGATCTGGATTACTTTGATAAATCGGATGTTCCAAGACCTTGAAGCTTTGCCTCAGTCCATAGACTGATTGAGCTTGCACACAAGATGCTCTTAGCCCTTTGCAATGAACCCTTCTGGTTGCTTTATATGGATGCTTTCATCAAGACTTCCATTAAGGAATGTTGTCTTGACATCCACTTGCCAAATAGATAAAAGAATCCGGATAGACTTAAGTATGACTACCAGTGAAAAAGTTTCCTTTTTCATCAAGCCTTGCTTTGAAAGTTACTACCTTCCTTTCTATCCCTCTTTTCCTATTATAGACCTTTTTACACCCAAAGGCTTTTACACCATTTGGTGGTTCTACAAGCTTCCAGATTTTATTAGAATACATATATTCTAATTCTGTTATTCATTACTCTTTGCCAAGATGTTGCATCTTTATCTTGGAGTGTTTCGTCATATGTCCGGAGATCAAGTTCATGTCCTCCAGGGATCGAGTCCAAAAACTCTCCCAAAACATAAATCTTTTTAGGTTGCCTAACAACCCTTCCACTACGACAAGGCACTTTCTGCAATTGTGTATCATTTGTGATACGTGTTTCTGTTTCCTTGTGGTATCTCATCTTGTACAGTTGGTACTAGATTAGACATGCCTTTTATTATTTCCTTAAGAACAAATTTTCTTATGGGCACATGGTTTATTACATAGTCCTTTTCTAAAAATCGGTCATTGATGCTAACAATGACCTTCTAATTTTTAAGACTATAAACCTACTTACATTTTACTAGGATAACCCACAAACAAGTGAATTCCTATCCAACTTATCATTGTCTCTCTTCTGCATATGTGCTGGACTACCCGAATCCGAATATGCTTCAAAATAGGCTTACGCCTATTCAGCAATTCTATATGAGTAGAGAGTTCTGACTTTAGAAGGAACTATATTCACTCCCGTTTCCAGAGTATATCCTTAAAATGATTTTGATAATATTCTTAATAACTCATCAATCTACTTATTTCCATAAGAGTCCTATACCTTCCTTTTTCTACACCATTCTGTTGGAGTGTACCAGGTACAGTTAGTTTGGATTGAATCCCTACTTTTGATAAATGACTCCTAAATTCTCCCAAGAGGTACTTTCCACTACGATCTTACCGTAGTGTCTTGATACTTTTACTTTGTCGTTTCTCCACATCAGTCTCGTACTCTTTGAACTAATCAAAGCACTTAGACTTGCGGCACATCAAGTAAATATATCCGTATCTCAAATAGTTGTCTATAAAATAGATGAAATATTTGAAATAACCTCTTGCCTGGATGCTCATAGAATCACACAAATCAGAATGAACCAATTCCAATATATCTTTGACTCCATACCCCTTAGACTTAAAAGCTTCTTGGTTATTTTTCTTTCCAAGTAAGACTCGTATGTTGGAAAGATTTCCACTACTAATGAACCCAAAAGTTCATCAGCTACCAATGAATCCTACTCAAGTTAATATAACCTAGCCTTAGAAGCCAAAGATATAATTGGTTCATTTTCGAAGGTTACTTTCTCTTAAAGTTAGAAGATGTGTTACTAATTTCCATTTGTTGCATCGTGAGAGTTATTGGATTTATAAATTGCCAACCAACGTACCAGAACAGATAACTTCCCTCTTTTTCTTAATAACAACTTTGTTATTAAAAGAGGCAGAATATCAAGTTCTTTGAATAGTTTAGAAACTGAAAACTAGTTCTTTCTAAACTTGGTACGTAAAGACAATTACTCAAAAATCTATGTTTTATTCTTATCAAAAGATAAACATCTCCCACTGCAACAGCTACCATTTTTACAATAGTGCCCATGTAGATAGTGTTTTAATTTTCATTTAGTTTCCGGGTTTCCTGGAACCCTGCAATGAATTGCGGACATGATTAATGGCATTTGTATCTACACTCCAGGTTCTGGTAGATAACACCACTAAACATGTTTCAACTAATGAATTAAATATACCTATATTGTTCTTAGTTCTAAGAAGACAGTTTACCTTAATGTCCAAGTCCTATTTCCAATCATTACAATTGGGATTACTAAGTCTTTCTTATAGTACGACTACTAGGGGATTGACAAACATTTTAAATCCTAAGAATCACAAAAATACTTGGTCAAGATCAACTCCTTAAAAATCCCCATGAATTTTGTATGCCACGATAGTGTGGACGTATACAAAATCGAAGAGGAGATTTTATTCATTAATTTTATTATCTCGTCAACTTTACTTTAAAACGAATAAAATTAATAGTTGATCTGTCTTTGATCAAATATTTGGTCAAAAACTTTTGAATTTAAAAAATATTGATTCCTCAAACAATATTATTTAAATTCACCAACACCTCAAACACCGTGAATTTTGCATGCCACGTTAGTGTGGACGTATACAAATTCAACATTTGTAAAAGGAGGGTTTTAACCCATTAATTTTATTATCTTGTCAACCTAACTTTTTGACAAATAAAATTAATAGTTGGTATCATTTGGTCACACAAATAATAGCAGTGACTCCGATGGGGAGGATACTATTAAATGTGTCTAAGTATATACCATTACTTGACACTAAGTCCATTAGTAAGATTATGCCCCTTCCGTTGGGGAAGATCACACGCTCTTAATTAACTTCCTATAGTCATCCAAAAATGGAAGTCTGTTCTAGTGATCCACAAACAAGCTCATCCGTTATGGAGGAAGGCACTCAGAGCCAACGCGCAAGCTTGCTTGCATCACTTACAAACCAGTAATGGAGACCATGGGATTTACTTAAAAATCCCTCTCCCACTTAGTTATTTATAAATGAGGAATTTTAACTATGCTAGCCTACTAAATATGTAAACTAACATGCACACACAGCACAATATAAAAGCAATAAATAGAAAATCTAATTTTCAACTATTATGGCTTTTATCTCTTGTTGTCCTCCGTGTGTTGTCATACTAAGCTGCTGCCATATTTGGCCACTGCCACCGGGTCTAGCTATCGCATCCATCTTGCTCCTAGTTCCGCTGCGCCTCTGGTCCTTAGAAGGTTCCACGCTTTGCAAGATTCGATCCGCGACATAAATAGAATTTTATATTTTGATCCTATATTCCTCGAAGGAATGTACATGTAAACTAGATCGAACATAAAATAAAATTTACTTCCATCGATCCTATATTCCATAAAAGGAATACACATGTAACTAGATTAAAAATAAAATCCTAATAAAACTAAATACAGCTCCTGCTGTATTTTATAATACAATCATGCACACACAATAAAATGCCCTTGACATGTCCAAGGGTCCAATCACACACATAATAACTATAAGCCATAATAGTTGGATCCTGCATCCACAAAGTTAGCACATCCTACTATTAACCTACCTAAATTATGTATGACATGTGCATAATTAAACTAATACCAAATACACAGAGGCAAAATCCTAGCTCTGATACCAATTGTTGGTTGCTACTCGGAAAACCTAGAGGTTCCACTGTACAAAAATTTTGTACAAAGGTCTGAACCCTTTCCTAGCTACCATGTGTTCTTTTAAATTAAATTTTGGATCGCCTGCGGAACTTAACACGTTTGATCCAAAACTTAATCTATTTGTTCTTTTAGGTTTTGACTTGGATCTCCTGCGAAACTTAACACGTTCGACCCAAGTCACCTTAAGTTATTAATTCTATTAAATATTAATTTCCATAATTGGTTCCCAGTACTGACGTGGCGAGGCACATGGCCTTCTTGGATATGGGAGCAACCACCACCGACTAGACAAAACCTTTTATGGAAAGCTAATATTTAATTTCCTAAAATAACTTTAGGTTAACCGAAAAGAACAATCAAATCACAAGGAAAAGAAAAACAAAAGAACACTATATCGAAAACAAATTCGAAACTCTAGAATCGTATGCCTCTTGTATTTAGTATTATTTCCAAAAATAACTAGTATGATGCGGAAAGAAAAAATACTAGTTATACCTTTTAGAAAAACCTCTTGATCTTCTACCGTATTCCTCTTCTAACCTCGGACGTTGTGTGGACAATGATCTTCCGAGATGAGAAACCACCAAAGCACCTTCTCCTTTCTTCAATTTTCGGCCAAGCACAAAGCTTCCAAAAGATGAAGATCTTTTCCACCAACCAAGCTCCAAGGGATGTAGGCTTTCTCTCCTTCTTCCTCAAGCTAGATCCGGCCACCAATTAAAACTCCATAAGCATGAAGAGGTTCGGCCACAAAGAGAAGAAGAAGAGAAGAAGGAAGGGCCGGCCACACCACCAAGGAAAAGAGGAAGAAAAATAGAATAGAGTCGTTCACCTTGAAGCCCTTGGTCTTGGCAAATAAGGAAAATTTAATAAAAATTTCCTTAATTCTTTTTCCATTGAAAAGAAAAATTATTTAATTAAAAATAATTTTCTTTTTCAATTTTATTTGGCCGGCCATATAAAAGCTACAAACAAGGAGAGTTTTAATTAATTAAAACTTCCTAATTTGTCTCCAGAAATTTATAAAAATTTCTCCAATAATTTTAATCCCTTTATGATTGGTTTATAAAAAGGAAATTTAATAAATTAAAATCTTTCTTTTAAACATGTGGATAAAAAGAAAGTTATCTCTAAAAATTAAAATCTCTTTTAATCTACAAATAAGGAAAGATATCAAATCTTTTCTTAATCTTTTGTAGAAACTTATAAAAGAGAATATTTAATTTTAAACTCTCTTTTAAATCATGAGCATGGTTAAAAAGGAAAGTTTTCTTAAAATTTAAAATCTCCTTTAATCAACAAATAAGGAAAGATTTCAAATTTTAAACTCTCTTTTAAACATGTTAGATGATTTACAAATAAGGAAAGTTTTTACCAAAAATTAAAACCATCCTTTTAAACTACAAATAAGGAAAGAGATTAATCTCTTCTCTTAATCTTTTGTAGAAAGCTATAAAAGGAAATTTTTAATTTTTTTTTAAACTCTCTTTTAAAATCATGATATCCACATAAGAAATAATTTTAATAAAAATCCTTTTTAATATTCTAGTGGTCGGCCACCTAAGCTTGGGTCCCAAGCTTTGGCCGGCCACCTACATGGCTCATCCACTTGGTCTTGGCCGGCCCCATTGGATGGGTAAGAAGGTGGGTATGCGGTGGGTATAAATCTCTATATACTAGAGGCTACGATAGGGACCGAGAGGAGGAATTGGTTTTGGTCTCCCGATGAAATTAAGCATCTCGTGTTCGCCCCGAACACACAACTTAATTTCATCAATAATAATTCATTCCACTAAAGAACTATTATTGAACTACCGCACCAATCCCAAATTACATTTTGGGCTCCTTCTTATTATGAGTGTGTTAGTCTCCCTGTGTTTAAGATAACAAATGTCCACTAATTAAGTAAGTTACTGACAACTCACTTAATTAATATCTAGCTCCAAGAGTAGTACCACTCAACTTCATCATCATGTCGGACTAAGTCCACCTGCAGGGTTTAACATGACAATCCTTATGAGCTCCTCTTGGGGACATTCTCAACCTAGATTACTAGGACATAGTTTCCTTCTATAATCAACAACACACACTATAAGTGATATCATTTCTCAACTTATCGGGCTGATTGATTCATCGAACTAAATCTCACCCATTGATAAATTAAAGAAATAAATATCAAATATATGTGCTTGTTATTATATTAGGATTAAGAGCACACACTTCCATAATAACTGAGGTCTTTGTTCCTTCATAAAGTCAGTATAAAAGGAACGACCTCAAATGGTCCTACTCAATACACTCTAAGTGTACTAGTGTAATTATATAGTTAAGATAAACTAATACCTAATTACACTACGACCTTCCAATGGTTTGTTCCTTTCCATCTTGGTCGTGAGCTACTGTTTATAATTTATAAGGAACCAATAACATGATCTTCTGTGTGTGACACCACACACCATGTTATCTACAATATAAATTAATTGAGCAACTACATTTATCATAAATGTAGACATTTGACCAATGTGATTCTTATTTCTAGATAAATATTTATACCAAAAGCTAGGCTTTTAGTATACACTCTAACACAGGCCACTATCGGTATGGCACCCTACGAGGCTCTCTATGGGCGGAGGTGTAGATCTCCAATCTGTTGGTATGAAAGTGGTGAACAGAAAGAACTAGAACTTCAGACAGATCTAGTAGCAGATACCACAGCAGCTATACAGCAGATCCGCCAGAGGATAGAGACAGCTCAGAGCCGCCAGAAAAGCTATGCTGATACACGACGCCGACCCTTAGAGTTTTCAGTTGGGGATACAGTATTCCTCCAAGTAGCTCCCATGAAGGGAGTAATGCGTTTTGGGAAGAAGGGCAAATTAAGTCCCAGATATGTGGGACCATACCTTATCACCAGAAGAGTTGGCAAGGTAGCATATGAGCTAGAGCTACCCCAGGAGATGTCAGCTATCCATAATGTATTTCATGTCTCTATGCTGAAGAAGCATATCCCAGATGCCACCCAGGTGATTGAACCTCAGTCGGTACAAGTCCGCGAAGACCTCAGCTATGACAGTCGGCCTATTCAGATAATAGACTGAGCAGTTAAGAAATTACGGAATAAGGAGGTACCATTAGTAAAAGTTATTTGGCAAAATCACACAACAGAAGAGGCAACTTGGGAGACAGAAGCTAGTATGAGACAGAAGTACCCAGAGTTATTCTAAGTTTGAGGACGAACTTTTTATAAGGTATGGGAGATTGTAACGCCTGAAAATTCTCAAATTAATTTTAGAAATATTCTATGATTTTTCTGGGATTTTAGAATATTTTTATAGAATTTTTGGAGTAGCAGAAGTAGTAAAATTAAATAAAAACATAAAACAGCCTACCCGAGAATTGAACCCGAGTCCTATTAGACTCTACGACTTATAGATGACTCTAGTAACCAAGGGGCCCTAGCAGGGGTGTGCTGAAAGAGAAGGAGAGCAATTATATTTAAGGTTTAGTTGGGGTGTATTAATCACTTAATATAAATAGAGAATTTAAGAGGGAATTTATTATTCTTGAACGATAACTTCTTTTCTCCCTCAAACCCTCACCGCCGAACCTCTCTCTCCCGCACCCTCTCTTCACGCCAAGCCTAAAGAAACCTAGGGTTCCATCCCTAGGGTCGTAGGAGCACCTTCCGACAACAACTCCGGCACGAGGACGTTCCTCTCCGCGAGAAGAAAGCGTAAATGTAAGAGGATCGTCGAAAAGACCTTCTTCTCCGGAAACCTAACGATCGGATTGTAAGGAAACTTAGCGCAGGATGTAAGTAACCTCTCACCTGCAGTATAAGTAGCTAATTGTATGCTTTTATGTTCTTAGTTCACTTTTATACCCTTAGTGCATTCATATGCAGAATTAGAGCACGCTAGGTGCTCGATAAAATGCCTAGTACAGTTATACGCTACAGTAGGCATTTTAGTAGTTCAGTTAAATGCCATAGTTGCATTTTAAACAGCATACATAGCCTTGCTTCAGTTTATATGGGACTACGGTCCAATGGGTGGGCTCCCATAGTCGCCTCTAGGTTCAGATAACCTAGCTCTAGGTTCAGATAACCTAGTAAAAGCAAGATGAGATAAATCAGTTATGAACAGTATTTTACTTTTATCAGTGGCACTGTACGGGACTCTCAGATGCCCTTGGGTTAGACTCCCATAGTCGTCCTTAGGTTTAGATAACCTAGTAACCCTACTAGATTCGGGACTAGCTACCTCGGGTCTAGTTAGGGATACGCGCATAGTAAGTACAGTTGCCGAGCCCAACATCAGCATGATTATTATTTTTACCTATTTATATAAATAGTTTTCAAACTTCACAAACCAGATATGTGAATGCAGCTCAACTTCAGTTTAGTTTCTTTTAGCAAATAGCTTAGCTTATGTATCGATTTAGTTACTTATTGATACAATGAGTAGTTTTGTTCAGTATTTGATTAGCATGACTTGTTTGTCGATATGCCATGTTTTAGCACTTACAGCATGATCATCACATATACTTCAAATAGCATCTTTTGAAAGCATGATTTTCATCGAATGCATGTTTTGTAAGGTAGATGGTTCCTTACTAAGCTCCCAAGCTTATAGTTTCATTTTCCTTATATTGCAGATAAAGGTAAAGGGAAGATGGATTAGCGGAGGCTGGAGTTCAATGCGACCAGATGTGTGTGAGCAGGAACTTGGAATAAAGACCTTGGAGACCAGCAAGTTAAAGGATTAGAACTCCTTATAGTTTATTTTCTGCACCTTTTTAGTGTCTAAATGTTATGAATCGTGAAGGTATGCATTAGGTTATGCCTAGACTTCTAGTTACCTTGATGTTAGTCGGTAAGTTATGAATCATGACCTGTTTAGTAAGAGTTTAGTGTTTATTAGTTGATATATCCATGTTGTACATGAAATTCTAAAATGCAGTAGAAATCAGAGCTCCAATCGATCAGCCGATCGATTGGAGGGTCCCCAATCGATCAGCCGATCGATTGGGAGGTAATCTGTCGCGTACAGAGAGCTGTTGAATCGATTAGCTGATCGATCGGTCATGGATCGATCAGCCGATCGATCGGGAATTTAATTTCCGCGAACAGAGAGCCAGCCGATCAATCCAAAATTGACCCCGTGCACAGTAGCGAGTTGAATCGATCAGTGGATCGATCAGACAACTCCAATCGATCAGCTGATCGATTAGAGGGTCTGATTTCAGCTAAAAGTGTCTGATCTCAGTTTTTTGATCAAATAGAAAATTTAGGTTCCCTTCTTTAGTATATGTACAACTTTAGAAGTGTATTCTGAGTATAATTTCCAGATTTTATAGTAAATAGCAGAGGGTTTTAATTAGTTCACCTTTTCCGCAGTTTATAGTTCAGTTTAGCATAATGTAACCCCTGGCCTCGCAGCCTGGACAGTAGGAGGCGGGTCGTTACAGTGGGCATGGTTAGCAGATATCAAAGTAACCCTGGACAAGGACATTAGACTACTGTAAAGCATATATTGATGTACCTGAGAAGGACTAGAGATTATATATTAGTTTACCAAGCAGACGATTTGATCCTTTTGGGTTACACGAATTTTTGATTTCCAATCAGATAGGGACAATAGTAAGTCGATCTCAGGGTTTTGTGTTTACTTTAGGAGGTGAAGTCATAACTATGGAGAAGTGATAAGCATAGGTATTTTTTTGGACTCCACCATAGAAGCTGAGTAAGTGGCAGCCTCTGAGGTAGTCATAGAGGTTATATGGCTCAGAGACTTCATGATGGACTTAGACATGATTTCTGGTTTGTCCAAAAATTATTATAATTTTTGTAATAATAGTGGTGCAGTAGCAAACTCGAAGAAACCATAAGTCCATAAGGCAAGTAAACACAATAGAGCGTAAGTACCACCCAATACGAGAAATCGTATAAACTCTGAAAAGTTGTTGCCGCCTAGATTGCATCAAGTGATAACTTGGAAGATCCTTTCACTAAGACCCTTTCGGCGAAAGCTTATAATCGGCATGTGGAGGGGATGGGAATCAGATGTATGGCAGCAGATATGGCAGCTTAGTCTTTTAGTATAAGTCGGAGATTGTTAGAGTGTATACTAAAAGCCTAGCTTTTTGTAAACATCTATTTTGAAATAAATGAATCATATTGGTCAAATGTCTACATTTATTTGCTAAGTGTAGTTGTTCAATTAATTTATATAGTAGATAACATGGTGAGTGATGTCACTCACAGAAGATCATGTTATCAGTTCTTTATCAATTATAAATAGTTGCTCACGACTAAGATGGAAAGGAACAAACCATTGAAATAGTCATAGTGTAATTAGGTATTAGTTTATCTTGACTAATAAATTACACTAGTACACTCTAAGTGTATTGAGTAGGACCATTTAAGGTAAGTTCTTTTTATACTAACTTAATAAAAGAACAAGACCTTAGTTATTATGGAAGTGTGTGCTCTTAATCCTAATATAATAACAAGCACACATATTTAGTATTTATTTCTTTGACTTATCAAAGGGTGAGATTTAGCTCTATAAATCAATAAGCCCGATAAGTTGGGAAATGATATCACTTATAGTGTGTGTTGTTGATTATAGAAGGAAACTGTGTCCTAGTAATCTAGGTTGAGAATGTCCCCAAGAGGAGCTCATAAGGATTGTCATGTTAAACCCTGCAGGTGGACTTAGTCCGACATGACGATAAAGTTGAGTGGTACTACTCTCGGAGATAGATATTAATTGAATGAGTTGTCAGTAACTCATTAAATTAATGGACATTCGATATCTTAAACACAGGGAGACTAACACACTTATGATAAGAAGGAGCCCATAATATAATTTGGGATTGGTGCGGTAGTGCAATAATAACTCTCTAGTGGAATGAGTTATTATTGATGAACTTGAGTTGTGTGTTCGGGGCGAACACGGTATACTCAAGCTCATCGGAAGGCCAAAACTAATTTCTCCTCTAGGTTCCTGTTATAGCCTCATTAAAGCCTCAAGTCCATCCATATAAATCCCATCTTGGTGTCCAAGAGGGGGGCCGACCCAAGGCTTGGTGACCAAGCCAAGGGCCGACCACCATCTCCTCAAGAAGGGCCGGCCCTATGCTTGGGGCCCAAGCATAGGAAGGGCCGACCACTATATTTCAAATAAGGAGAGGTGTTTTGAATTTTTAAAATCTTCTCTTTGTAGAAATCTACAAGTTGTAAAAGAGAGATTTTAAATTTATAAAACTTTCCTTATTTGAATTAGGTCACATGATTTAAAAGAGAGTTTTAAAAGTTTTAAAACTTTCCTTATTTAACCATCTCATGGTTTTTTAAAAGAGAGTTTTAAATTTAAAACTTCCCTTTTTGCAACCATGTTAAAAATGGAAATTTTAGAAGAGATGTTTTAAATTTTAAAACATGGTTTTAAATGTTAAAACTTTCCTTTTTTTAACATCCACCTTAGGAAATTAAAAGAGAGCTTGTAAAATTTTATAAGAGCATTCCTTCTTTGCTTTTAAAATTTTTACAAAGTTATTTCCTTCCTTATAAGGGGGCCGGCCACCCTTGCTTTGTGCCCAAGCAAGGGGTCGGCCAATATATTAAACCCAATCATAGATTGATGATTGAATCAATCAAGAGGAAAGAAAAGGAAAAAATAAAAGGGGAAAAGGGAAAACAAGAGGAAGATTTTAATTTTTTGTAAAAGTCTTTCCTTATTTGCCTTGGGCAAGTAATATAAAAGAAGGGGAGGGGAGGCCTCATGAGATATCAATTCTTATTCTCTTGGTGGAGCTCCTCATTGTGGTCGGCCCTCTCTCCCTCTCTTTTCCCTTTGCTCTCTTTTGCTCCTTGGTGGTGGTGGTGGCCGAAACTTAGAGAAGGAGGAGAAGCTCTTTGGGTGGTGTTCATCTTGGAGGATCGTCGCCCACACGACGTCCAAGAGGAGGCGAGAAATACGACAGAAGATCTCGAGGTTATTAGCATACAAAGAGAAGGTATAATTAGCAATTATTTTCCACATCATGCTAGTTATTTTTCTTTGTAAGAATTCCAAACACAAGAGGCATTAGATTCTAATTTTTTGAATTGTAATTCGAGTTTGTGTTTTTTCTTTGTTTTTTTGAATTTGTGATTCAATTGTTCCTTTTGGTTAAACCTAGAGTTATATAAGGAAATTTAATATTAGCTTTCCTTAAAAGGCTTTGTCTAGGCGGTGGTGGATGCTCCTATAGCCAAGAAGGTCATGTGCCTCGCCATGCAGTCCTGGAAGCTAATTTTGGAAATTAATATTTAATTGAATTTATAACATAGGTTGATTTAGATCAATAGTGTTAAGTTCCACTTGCAATCCAAATCTAGACCATTAAGAACAGATAAGTTAAATTTAGAATTAATAATGTTAAGTTCCGTTTGCGATTCCTAATTTAACTTCTAAAGAACACAATAGGTTGTTTAGGAAAGGTTCGACACTTGTACAAAATTTTTGTACAGTGGAACCAGTACAATCTTCCTAGGACCAACCAACAAGTCGACCCTATCATCTCTTCCTCTCTTCTTCTAGTGGCCGAACCTATCATCCTCTTGGAGCTTGTTTTGATGGCCGGATTTGCTTGGTGAAGAAGGAGAGAAAGAAGGCTTTGTTTCCTAGTTTTCCTTGGAGCTTGGCTGGTGGCCGAGACTTGCTATCTCTTGGAGAAGGTTGCTTGGATGAAACTTGGAAGAAGGAAGAAGGAGGCTTGGTGGATTCTCATCTCGGTAGATCGTTGCCCACACAACGTCCAAGATAAGAAGAGGAATACGATAGAAGATCGAGAGGTTGTTTCTTACAAAGAAAGGTATAACTAGTAATTCTATTCCACATCATACTAGTTTTCTTTGTATAGATTTTGAAATACCAAACACAAGAGGCATATGATTCTAGGTTTCGAATTTGTGATTCGAGTTTGTGTTCTTTTGTTTTTTTTTTCGAAATTGTGATTCGATTGTTTCTTTTGGTTAAACCTAGGGTTACTATAAGGAGATTGAATATTGAATTTCTTTAAAAAGCTTTGTCAAGGAAGTGGTGGATGATCCCACAACCAAGAAGGCCTAGTGCCTTGCCATGTTTAACTTAGAAGCCAATTTTAGAAATAAATATTTAATCAACTTTGTAACATGGGTGAACTTGGATTAATAATGTTAAACATCATTTGTGATCCAAGTCTAAACCTCTAAGAACAAATAACTTAAATTTGGAATCAATAATATTAAGTTTCGCTTGCGATTCCATATCTAATTTCTAAAGAACACAATAGGTTGTTAGGAAAGGTTCAGGACTTGTACAAAATTTTTGCACAGGGGAACCGGTACGATATTCCGAGTATCAACCAACAAAATGGTCCAGCTAAATACACTCTGAGTGTACTAGTGTAATTTTATAGTCAAGATAAACTAATACCAAATTACACTACGACTATTCCAATGGTTTGTTCCTATCCATCTTAGTCGTGAGCAACTGTTTATAATTTATAAAGAACTGATAATATTATCTACTGTGTGTGACACTACACACCTTGTTATCTACAATATAAATTAATTGAACAACTACACTTAGCATAAATGTAGACATTTGACTAATGTGATTCTTTATTTCAAAAATAAATGTTTACAAAAGCTAGGCTTTTAGTATACACTCTAACAATTTTCCACTTATACTAAAAGACTATGCTATCATAAATGCTGCTATACATCTGATTCTCATTCCTTCAACATGTCGATCAAAAGCTTTCACCGGAAGGGCCTTAGTGAAAGGATCTGGCAGGTTATCCGCTGATGCAATCTTTGCGACAACAACTTCTCCTCGCTTTACGATATCTCGTATCAGGTGGTACTTACGCTCTATGTGTTTATTCGCCTTATGGGCTCGTGGTTCCTTCGAGTTTGCTACTGTACCCCTATTATCACAATAAATTGTGATTATTTTAGGCAAACCAGGAATCACATCTAAGTACATTAGAAAGTTCCTAAGTCATACAGCTTCTTTGGCTGCCTTAGAGGCTGCCACATACTCAGCTTCCATAGTTGAGTCAGAAACGTATTTCTGCTTAGCACTCCTCCATGTAATGACTTTACCTCCTAAAGTAAACACATAGCCTGATGTAGACTTACTATTGTCCCTATCTGATTAGAAGTCAGAATCTGTGTAACCCACAGGGAGCAAATCATCTGTTTGGTAAACTAGCATATAATCTCTAGTCCTTCTCAGGTACTTCAATATATGCTTTATAGCAGTCCAATGTCCTTGTCCAGAGTTACTTTGATATCTGCTAACCATGCCCACAGTTAAATAGATATCCGATCTCGTGCACAACATAGCATACATTAGGCTTCCTACAGCCGAATCATAAGGAACTGCCTTCATGTCCTCTATCTCCTTTGATGTCTTCGGAGACATCTCTTTAGATAAAGCTACTCCATGCCTAAAAGGTAGAAAACCTTTCTTGGAGTCTTGCATACTAAAATGAGCAAGGATTGTATCGATATATGAATCTTGGGACAAGCACAACATCCTCTTCTTGCGATCCCTTATTACTTTGACCCCAAGAATATGTGCGTATTCTCCTAAGTCCTTCATATCGAATTGCTTAGACAATCATACCTTCACTTCCGACAATACTTTGATATTGTTTCCAACTAACAAAATGTCATCTCCGTATAGTACAAGAAATACCACCACGTTTCCATCACACTTCTTGTATGCACAAGACTCATCCGGAGACTGAATAAATCCATACGACTGTATTACTTCATTAAACCAAATGTTCCAAGACCTTGAAGCTTGCTTCAGTCCATAAATAGACCGATTTAGTTTGTACACTGATGCTCTTTGTCTTTTTCAATGAACCCCTTTGGTTGCTTCATATGGATGTTCTCTTCAAGACTTCCGTTAAGGAAAGCTGTTTTGATATCCATTTGCCAAACCTCATAATCCATATGAGCAGTAATAGATAAGAGTATCCGGATAGACTTAAGCATAGCTACTGGTGAAAAGGTTTCCTCATAATCGATTCCCTCTTTCTGAGTATACCCCTTCGCAACAAGCCTTGCCATGAAGGTTTCCACCTTCCATCTGTCCCTCTTTTCCTTTTGTAGATCCATTTACATCCAATAGCTTTTACACTATTTGATGGTTCTACAAGCTCCCAGACTTTATTAGAATACATAGATTCTATTTCAGAATTCATCGTTTTTTGCCCAGATACTGTATCTATATCTTGAAGTACTTCGTCATATGTCCGGGGATCAGGTTCATGCTTACCAGGGATCTAGTCCAAAGACTCTCCCAAAAACATGAATCTCTCAGGTTGCCTCACAACCCTCCCACTACGACGAGGCACTGTCAGTGGTTGTGTATCATTTGTGATACGTGTTGCAGCTTCTTGTGACATTTCATCTTGTACTGTTGGTATTAAAGTAGACGTGTTCTTTTTTATTTTTTTCTAGAAAAATTTCACTCATGAGCTTATGGTTCATTACATAATCTTCTTCTAAAAATCGAGCATTGGTGCTAACAATGATCTTCTAATTTTTAGGATTATAAAACAAACCACCTTTCATTCCCTTTGGATATCCCACAAACAGACAAACTTCTGTACGTCATTCCAACTTGTCAGTATCTCCCTTCAGCACATGTGCTAGACTACCCCATATCCGGATATGACTCAGACTAGGCTTACGTCCATTCCACAATTCCATGGGAGTAGAAGGCATTATTTTAAAAGGTACCATATTCAGAATGTATACTGCTGTTTCCAGAGCATATCCCCAAAATGAATTTGATAATTCTGAATAACTCATCATTGATGTAACCATTTCTATAAGAGTCTTATTCCTTCGTTTTACCACACCATTCTGTTGGGGTGTACCAGATGCAGACAATTGGGATTGGATCCCGGCTTCTAATAAGTAATTTCTAAACTCTCCAAAGAGGTATTCGCCACCACTGTCAGACCGTAGTGTCTTGATACTTTTACCAAGATGTTTCTCCACATCAGCCCGGTATTCTTTGAACTTATCAAAGCACTCAGACTTGAAGCACATCAAGTAAATGTATTCGTATCTCGAATAATCATCTATAAAAGAGATAAAATATTCGTAACCACCTCTTACCTGGATAGACATAGGACCACACAAATCAGAATGAACCAGTTCTAACACATCCTTGGCTCTATATCCTTTGGCTTTAAAAGGTCTCTTGTAACGACCCAATTTTCCCTATTTCGAGTTCTAAAAGTCCTTATAAAAATCTAGAAATGCTTTAGAAAAATTCTAGAGATTTTTAGAAATTTTTAGCGTATTTTTATGCTATTTTTGAAGTTCGTTTGGTATTTTTACCAAGAGGAAGAAGTTTAAAAATAATAATAATAAATATATATGTTGAAGCCGGGTTTTGAACCCAAGATCTCGGACCGAACTAGACCCGAACCAAAGTCAGCCAACCAACTGAGCTAAGCAAGTTTTGTTAAATATATATGGTACGAAATATTCTTAAGTCGTAGTTAGATAATAGGAAACCCTAGTATAAGAAAGGAATTGAGTTTCTTTTTTTCAAAAACCTAAAAATTTCTCTCAAAATTTCCTTTCCTCTCACACTCGCGACGGCTCACGACGGTCTCGGGCGAAAACGTAGCGAGGTTAGGATTTCGTCTCCGGCGCCGGCCAAAGGGTGTTTTTGCAAGATCCTCACACGTTCGTGGCCATCTCGTCGAGGGGAGCACGCGGACGCGAGGAAACGCCGAATTCGGAGCTCACCCAAAACCCTAGAACCTCTCTTTCTCGGTTGTAAGTCCAAGAAAACGAAGGTGAGTTGCTTCTCACCTGCAGTAGGAGTAGTTCCGAGCTTCGATTTGTTTTCCTTGCTTTCGGATTGTGTTTTGTACAGAATTTAGTTGTTAGGGATTTAGCCCTCTTTTCTTGCTTGTTTCGGAATATGTAGATGATCTGATCAGTTTCAAGTTTGATTTAGTTTTTCCTTGTTTACGGATCATGTTGTACAGAATTGGAGTTGATTAGGGATTTAGCTTCTTTTCTTGTTTCCGGATCATGCTTTACAATTCCTCAGTTTAGCTTAATCTAAGGTTAGTGCCAAATCCAGATTAGTTTTAGATCAGCGTTAATTTTGAGCATGAACAGTTTTAATTCAAGTGTGCAGTTCGAATACCTTTTGTATCTCCATAAGCAAGAAACAGCCACAAATTTCATACTAGTTTTAGATCTTTTGCAGATTTAATATGAGCAGCCCTTATATTTAGCATACCAGTTTAGATCTTTTTGTGCCATTAATGGGCACGAAACATAGCATTTTCTGTTTTGACCTTTTTGTGCTATTTAGAGGGCACGAACAGCCTTTAATCTAAGTACATAGTATTAGTTTTCTTTGCTATTTAACAAACATGATAAGCCCTGTTTATTAGCGTTGCAGTTTTAGTTTCTTCGCTACTTTAACAAGCATGAACAGCTACCCTCTAAGTGTATGCAATTTTCCTTTTAAAGAATGTAGATATTTCTTTCCTTGATTTATTTCTGCTGTAGCATGCCTAAAGATTTTAGATTTGTTATAAGTAAAGTATGCAGATTTTTGATAGGCTTAATATGCAGATTTTTGTTAAGCTTTGCATGCAGATTTATGTTAAGCTTTGTATACAGATTTTTAGTACGTAGGGTGTGTTCTAGTGCACACCAAGTGCTTGATAAAATGCTTAGCTCAATATAATGCTACAGTAGGCATTTTAATAGCTCAGTTAATGCAGTAGAAGCATTTAAAATAACTTATTTAGTCTTGCTTCAGCTTATATGGGACTACGGTCCAATGGGTGGGCTCCCACAGTCGCCTCTAGGTTCAGATAACCTAGTAAAAGCAAGATAAGTTAATTAGTTTAAGATTCAGTATTTTACTTTTAGCAGTGGCACTGTACTGGATTAGATATCCATTGGGTTGGGCTCCCACAGTCGTCCCTAGGTTTAGATAACCTAGTAAACCCTACTAGACTCGGAACTTGCAATCCTGGGTTTAGTTAGGGATGCGCGCACAGCAAGTATAGTTGCCGGGCCCATCAGCAGCATGATTACTATTTTGATCTATTATGTAAATAGTTTTCAAAACTTCACAAATTAGTTATGTGAATATAAGTTAGACTCAGTTTAGCATTAATTAGTTCAGCTTATGTATCAGTTCAGTTTCCTATTGATACACATGATAGTTCTATGATTAGCTGTACATGTTTAGTATTTCAGTTAGCATGATTCCTTTGCTATTTATGAGCATGATTAGCTGTACATGTTTAGTATTTCAGTTAGTATGATTCCTTTATTGCTATTTATGAGCATGATTAGCTATACATGTTTAGTATTTCAGTTAGTATGATTCATTTATTGCTATTTATGAGCATGATTAGCTATACATGTTTAGTATTTCAGTTAGTATGATTCCTTTATTGCTATTTATGAGCATGATTAGCTATACATGTTGAGTATTTCAGTTAGTATGATTCCTTTATTGCTATTTATGAGCATGATTAGCTATACATGTTTAGTATTTCAGTTAGTATGATTCCTTTGCTATTTATGAGCATGATTAGCTATACATGTTTAGTATTTCAGTTAGCATAATTCCTTTGCTATTTACGAGCATGAGTAGCTATACATGTTAGCTTTTCAGTTAGTTGATTTCTTTGCTATTTATGAGCATGAGTAGCTTTACATGTTAGCATTCAGTTTTAGCATGTTTTTATTTATATACATGCATATCGAGTTTTTGTGAGTAGGATAGCGCTCACTAAGCTTTTAGCTTATAGATACTATTTTCCTCCTACTGCAGATAAAGGAAAAGCTAAAGTATAAGGAAGAAGACGACAAGGAGATGCTGTGACGGTGTGTGATGTGTGGACTATGGAGATCCTTTGGACTTAGCTAAAGAACTCACTTAGTTTAAGAATTTGTTTAGTTTAATTTCTTATTAAGTTGATAAGAAAATTTTGTAGTAAGAAGTTATGTTTCCGCTTTTCATTACCTGCATGTTTTGATTTATTAAACTGCGTGGTTGTGAAAATATATGTTCCAGCCGCCTGTGGCTGAGTATACTCTGTATGTATTTATGGATATGGTCACCGGTACAGGGGAGAATCTGCCGAAATTTTTCGGTAGGGTTTCCATGTGATTTTTTTATCATACCGGTTAAGTAGAGTTAGTAGTCAAGTAACGGTCATCCTTAGAGTGTAGTAGTAGTAAGAAGGGTGGTCGTTACAGTTGGTATTAGAGCAGTTCCCATTCTCCAGCATCACACACATCAGCATTAGCCTTGCCGTCTTCCAAGTAAGAATACCTCTACTCTATTTATGTTCTTGCTTTCATGTTTAGGAATAATTATAGCATGCTTATGTGTGATAGCCTCTAACATGTTTATAGTAGCTAGTTAAACGTGATTAGATTAGTTATGTACATCCTCTATGTCTTTAGAAATGGCACGAGAACGCCCAGCTAGAAGGGCACTAGCTACTGAGCCCCAGCAAGAGGCAGGCAGTTCAGTGCCTCCTCCAGACCTTACAAAGATAGTGGCTCTGAACAGGAACAGGAGATAGCCACCTTAAAGGCTAATCGCAGAATACTCCCACACACCCCTAACCCAACCTAGCGACCCCGATTTATAGAGGTTCCACCACCACAGCACAGAGCTCGGCAAAGCAAAGAGAGAGGCTTACCCGATCCAGTGGCAATCAAGCCCAAGAACTTCTAGGCACCAGTGAACCATGGGATGCTCAAGCCCGGTTCAAAACACTAGAGAGCATGATGGAGCTTCTGCCGGAACAGAGAAGGTGAAGTGTGCCTCCTTCTGCCGACGCACGTATGTGGTGGGAGAGAGTCGAGCGAAGTGCCCAGTGAACCAGATGACATGGGTGACTTGAGAAAGAATTCTTCAAGGAGTTCTTTCACATGCGGGTCACAAACCGCCACTACGACGAGTTCACGGAGTTTCGTCAGGGCAACCTATCAGTTGAGGAAGCCGTGAAGAAATTCAACAGACTGGCTCGTCTATGTCCCGAATTAGTCAGCACAGAAAAGGAACGAGTTCAGCTGATGCTCAAAGTGTTGAGGCCGGAAATAGCGATGAATGTGGCCGGTGGCATCCATAGGCCACAAACCACAGAAGAACTAGTGAGTAGTGCTCTGATCACCGAGCACTACCAGAACAGCATCAAGCAGCAGAAGCAAACCTCCTCAGATTCCAAAGGCCAAGGAAGTTCAGATACTCAGAAATCTCAAGGCCACAGCTCTAACTGGAAAGGAAACTCCAACAGCAAGCGCAAATCAGGGAGTGATCCAAAAGGAGGACCATCTAGCAAGCGACCCAGTTATCCAAAGTGTGTTACTTGTGGGAAATTCCACCCAGGGGTTTGTCACAAGGGCACACGAGGATGCTTTGAATGTGGACAAGAAGGGCACATGGCCAAGCAGTGCCCGAACAAGACCGGTCTTCCTCAGCCAGCCAGCTCAGTTATATCAGATGCAGTCCGCTCTAGAAGGTCCACTTATCAGCCAGGGCAGATTAGAATCCCCTCCAGCGATGGCGAATGCGAGGATCTACTCACTCACCAGAGAGGACGTAGCCAATGCCTCGACAGTGGTCACAGGTCAGATTAGCATTTTACAGTATAGTGCTACTGTTCTATTTGATACTGGGGCAATCCATTCATATATAGCCAGGATGTTCTCCGAAAAATTAGACATACCCTCAGAGGTACTCAGTGGTCAATTTTTGACGACATTACCTTCGGGAGAAGTTATGGCATCCACGCACTGGTTCAGAACAGTGTCAGTCATGATAGCAGACAGAGAACTCTTTTGTGATCTGATAGTGCTAGACATGACAGACTACGATGTCATATTTGGAATGAACTTCCTGATCAGATACGGTGCCTCCATAGAGTGCCGTAAACAGAAAGTCATATTCCAACCTGAAGCAGAAGCACAGTTTGAGTACATCGGAGAACCCAAGAGAAAAAGAGCAAGTTAAGTTCTCGATACGTAGGACCGTACCCCGATCACAGAGAGAATTGGGAAGGTAGCTTACAAGCTAGACTTACCTCAGGATATGTCAGCAATACACAATGTATTTCATGTCTCCATGCTAAAGAAGTGTATTCACGACCTTAGCCAAGTGATTCAGCCTCAGACAGTGTAGATCCAAGAGGATCTTAGCTATGAGAGCAGACACAGATAGTGGACAGAGCAGACAAGAGACTAGGAAACAGAGAAGTGTCATTAGTAAAAGTCATCTGGTAGAACCAGAAGCACGAGGAAGTTACTAGGGGGGTGTGGAGACAGCATGAGACAGAAATATATCCAGAATTATTCTAAGTTCGAGGACGAACTTTTTATAAGGGAGGGAGAATTGTAATGACCCAATTTTCCCTATTTCGAGTTCTAAAAGTCCTTATAAAAATCTAGAAATGCTTTAGAAAAATTCTAGAGATTTTTAGAAATTTTTAGAGTATTTTTATGCTATTTTTGAAGTTCGTTTGGTATTTTTACCAAGAGGAAGAAGTTTAAAAAAAATAATAATAAATATATATGTTGAAGCCGGGTTTTGAACCCAAGATCTCGGACCGAACTAGACCCGAACCAAAGTCAGCCAACCAACTGAGCTAAGCAAGTTTTGTTAAATATATATGGTGCGAAATATTCTTAAGCCGTAGTTAGATAATAGGAAACCCTAGTATAAGAAAGGATTTGAGTTTCTTTTTTTCAAAAACCTAGAAATTTCTCTCAAAATTTCCTTTCCTCTCACGCTCGCGACGGCTCACGACGGTCTCGGGCGAAAACGTAGCGAGGTTAGGATTTCGTCTCCGGCGCCGGCCAAAGGGTGTTTTTGCAAGATCCTCACACGTTCGTGGCCATCTCGTCGAGGGGAACACGCGGACGCGAGGAAACGCCGGATTCGGAGCTCACCCAAAACCCTAGAACCTCTCTTTCTCGGTTGTAAGTCCAAGAAAACGAAGGTGAGTTGCTTCTCACCTGAAGTAGGAGTAGTTCCGAGCTTCGATTTGTTTTCCTTGCTTTCGGATTGTGTTTTGTACAGAATTTAGTTGTTAGGGATTTAGCCCTCTTTTCTTGCTTGTTTCGGAATATGTAGATGATCTGATCAGTTTCAAGTTTGATTTAGTTTTTCCTTGTCTACGGATCATGTTGTACAGAATTGGAGTTGATTAGGGATTTAGCTTCTTTTCTTGTTTCCGGATCATGCTTTACAATTCCTCAGTTTAACTTAATCTAAGGTTAGTGCCAAATCCAGATTAGTTTTAGATCAGCATTAATTTTGAGCATGAACAGTTTTAATTCAAGTGTGCAGTTCGGATACCTTTTGTATCTCCATAAGCAAGAAACAGCCACAAATTTCATACTAGTTTTAGATCTTTTGCAGATTTAATATGAGCAGCCCTTATATTTAGCATACCAGTTTAGATCTTTTTGTGCCATTAATAGGCACGAAACATAGCATTTTCTGTTTTGACCTTTTTGTGCTATTTAGAGGGCACGAACAGCCTTTAATCTAAGTACATAGTATTAGTTTTCTTTGCTATTTAACAAACATGATAAGCCCTGTTTATTAGCGTTGCAGTTTTAGTTTCTTCGCTACTTTAACAAGCATGAACAGCTACCCTCTAAGTGTATGCAGTTTTCCTTTTAAAGAATGCAGATCTTTCTTTCCTTGATTTATTTCTGCTGTAGCATGCCTAAAGATTTCAGATTTGTTATAAGTAAAGTATGCAGATTTTTGATAGGCTTAATATGCAGGTTTTTGTTAAGATTTGCATGCAGATTTATGTTAAGCTTTGTATACAGATTTTTAGTACGTAGGGTGTGTTCTAGTGCACACCAAGTGCTTGATAAAATGCTTAGCTCAATATAATGCTACAGTAGGCATTTTAATAGCTCAGTTAATGCAGTAGAAGCATTTAAAATAACTTATTTAGTCTTGCTTCAGCTTATATGGGACTACGGTCCAATGGGTGGGCTCCCACAGTCGCCTCTAGGTTCAGATAACCTAGTTAAAGCAAGGTAAGAAAATTAGCTATGAAATCAGTATTTTATTTTCAGCAGTGGCACTGTACTGGATTAGATATCCATTGGGTTGGGCTCCCACGTCCCTAGGTTTAGATAACCTAGTAAACCCTACTAGACTCGGAACTTGCAATCCCGGGTTTAGTTAGGGATGCGCGCACAGCAAGTACAGTTGCCGGGCCCATCAGCAGCATGATTACTATTTTGATCTATTATGTAAATAGTTTTCAAAACTTCACAAATTAGTTATGTGAATACAAGTTAGACTCAGTTTAGCATTAATTAGTTCAGCTTATGTATCAGTTCAGTTTCCTATTGATACACATGATAGTTCTATGATTAGTTGTACATGTTTAGTATTTCAGTTAGCATGATTCCTTTGCTATTTGTGAGCATGATTAGCTGTACATGTTTAGTATTTCAGTTAGTATGATTCCTTTATTGCTATTTATGAGCATGATTAGCTATACATGTTTAGTATTTCAGTTAGTATGATTCATTTATTGCTATTTATGAGCATGATTAGCTCTACATGTTGAGTATTTCAGTTAGTATGATTCCTTTATTGCTATTTATGAGCATGATTAGCTATACATGTTTAGTATTTCAGTTAGTATGATTCCTTTGCTATTTATGAGCATGATTAGCTATATATGTTTAGTATTTCAGTTAGCATGATTCCTTTGCTATTTATGAGCATGAGTAGCTATACATGTTAGCTTTTCAGTTAGTTGATTTCTTTGCTATTTATGAGCATGAGTAGCTTTACATGTTAGCATTCAGTTTTAGCATGTTTTTATTTATATACATGCATATCGAGTTTTTGTGAGTAGGATAGCGCTCACTAAGCTTTTAGCTTATAGATACTCTTTTCCTCCTACTGCAGATAAAGGAAAAGCTAAAGTATAAGGAAGAAGACGACAAAGAGATGTTGTGACGGTGTGTGATGTGTGGACTATGGAGATCCTTTGGACTTAGCTAAAGAACTCACTTAGTTTAAGAATTTGTTTAGTTTAATTTCTTATTAAGTTGATAAGAAAATTTTGTAGTAAGAAGTTATGTTTCCGCTTTTCATTACCTGCATGTTTTGATTTATTAAACTGCGTGGTTGTGAAAATATATGTTCCAGCCGCCTGTGGCTGAGTATACTCTGTATGTATTTACGGATATGGTCACCGGTACAGGGGAGACTCTGCCGAAATTTTTCGGTAGGGTTTCCATGTGATTTTTTTATCATACCGGTTAAGTAGAGTTAGTAGTCAAGTAACGGTCATCCTTAGAGTGTAGTAGTAGTAAGAAGGGTGGTCGTTACATCTCTTGGTCATTTTACCTTCTAAGCAAGATTCGCAAGTTGGAAAATTTTCCAACACTAATGAACCTAAGAGTCCATCGACTATTAGCCTTTGAATCCTACTCAAATTAATATGACCAAGCCTTAGATGCCAAAGATATGTTTGGTTCATTTCCAAATGTTCCTTTCTCTTATTGGAATTAGAAGATGTGTTATTAATTTCTATTTGTTGCTTTGTGGGAGAAATTGGATTTCGAGTATACAAATTACCTACTAATGTATCAGAACAGATAATAACCCTATTCTTCTTGATAACTACTTTGCCATCAAAAGAAACAGAATATCCATCCACAAATAATTTAGAAACTAAAATTAAATTCTTTCTAAAAGTTGGTACATAAAGATAATTTCTCAAAATCAAATTTATATTCCTATCAAAAGATAAGTAGACGTCTCCCACTACAACAACTGCCACTTTCGTAGCATTGTCCATGTAGACGGTTATCTCTCCCTCATATAGTCGTCGGGTTTCCTATAACCCCTGCAATGTATTACAGACATGATCAGTGGCTCCTGTATTTACACACCAGGTGCTGGTGGATAACACCGCTAAACATGTTTCAACTACTAGAAAATAAGATATACCTTTATTGTTCTCTCTCTTACGAGGACAGTCCGCCTTCCAATGTCCAATCTGCTTGCAGATGAAGCACTTGCCCTTTGGCTTCTTCACTCCAACTTTAGGTCTAGTACCTAGAGATCTTTTCACCTTCTTTGCTGAGCCAGCCTGTTTCGTCTTCTTCTTGCCTTTCGACTTAGAAGTAGAAATATTTTCAGCAAAGTGAATTTAAGAATTATGATGAAATAACCCTTCTGCTGCCTGAAGTTCTGTAAGTAGTTCTGCCAATGAATACATCCTCTTATTCATATTATAATTCAGGCGGAACTGCTTAAAGATTTTGGGCAGTGTCTGGAGAATAATATTGACCTGGGTTTCCCTATCGATTTCAGCTCCAAGGATTTGTATTTCATTCAAGTATGCCATCATCTTCAGGATATGATCCCTAACGGGTGTACCCTCCGTCATGGTGGCTGTCGTTAACTTTCTCATTGCCTCTTGCCTAGCAGCCCGATTCTGGTGTCCGAAGAGTTCCTTGAGATTGTTCATCATGTCATAGGCAGTAGGCAAGGCCTGATGCTGATGTTGCAGTATATTTGACATTGAAGCCAAAATGTAACACCGCGCCATCTCATCTGCCTTGACCTATTTCCTATGATGCTCAATCTCCTCTTCACAAGAATCGCCGTTAGGCACATTAGGGCAGACCTCTAATAGTATAAACTTATAGCCTTCAACAGTTAGGATAATGTCCAGATTTCTTTTCCAATCTATGTAATTTGGACCAGTAAGTTTGTTCTCTTTCAGTATAATGGCTAGTGGGTTGAAAGCCATCCTAAGAATCACAAAATAAGTTTTGGTCAAGACTTTAAATTTAGAATAATATTGATTCCTCAAACAATACTAGTTAAATTTACCAACACCTCTAAACACCGGGAATTATGTATGCCACGTTAGTGTGGACGTATACAAATTCAACATTTGTAAGAGGAGGTTTTACCCATTAATTTTATTATCATGTCATCCTAACTTTATGATAAATAAAATTAATAGTCGGTATTCCTTTGTCATACAAATAATAGCAGTGACTCCGTTGGGGAGGATACTATTAAGTGTAACTAAGTGTATACCATTACTTGATACTTACTCTATTAAATAGGATTGTGCCCCTTCAGTTGGAGAAGATTACACGCTCCTAAATAATTTCCTATAACCATCCATAAAGGAAGTTTGATCTAGTGATCCGCAACAAACCCATCGCCATCGGGTCTAGTCATCGCATCCATCTTGCTTCTTATTCCGCTGTGCTTCTGGTGCTCCAAAAGTACCATGCCTCGCAAGCATCCGATTTGCGACAAAAATAGAATTTTTACATATATAGATCCTATATTCCACAAGGGAATGTACATGTAATCTAGATCGAAAGTAAAAATTCTAAAAACTCCTAGGGCTAATATAGCTCCTGCTATATTAGTTACATACAATCATGCACACACAAAATAATGCCCTTAACATGTCCAAGGGTCCAATCACACATAATATATATATGCCATAATAGTTAGATTCCTGCAACCAAAGAGTTAGCATATCCTACCATTATCCTCCTGCCTAAATTATGTATGACATGTGCATAATTAATTTGAATTCTAAACACACAGGCAAACCCTAGCTCTGATACTAATTGATGGTTGGTCCTTGGAAGATCGTACCGGTTCCACTGTACAAAAATTTTGTACAAGTGTCGAACCTTTCCTAAACAACCTATTGTGTTCTTTAGAAGTTAAATTAGGAATCGTAGACGGAACTTAACATCATTAATTCCAAATTTAACTTATCTGTTTTTGATGGTTTGGATTTGGATCGCAAGCGGAACTTAACACTATTGATCTAAATCCACCTATGTTATAAATTCCATTAAATATTAGTTTCCAAAATCGGCTCCCAAGACAAACATGGCGAGGCACTAGGCCTTCTTGGGTATGGGATCATCCACCACTGCCTCGACAAAGCCTTTTAGGGAAAGTTAATATTTAATTTCCTTAAATAACTCTAGGTTTAACCAAAAGAACAATCGAATCACAAATTCGAAAATAAAACAAAAACACAAACACGAATTACTAATTCGAAAAACTAGATATAATGCCTCTTGTGTTTGGAATTCTTACAAAGGAAATAACTAGTATGATGCGGAAGAAAATGACTAGTTATATCTTCTCTTTGTAAGCTAATGACCTCGAGATCTTCTGTCGTATTCCTCGCCTCGCCTTGGACGTTGTGTGGGCGATGATCTTCCAAGATGAACACCACCTAAAAGCTTCCTTCCTCTTCTTCTAAAATCCGGCCACCACCACCACCACCAAGGAGAAGAGAGCAAAAGGGAAAAGAGAAGGGAGAGGGAGGGCCGACCACTTGAGGATCTCCAAGCAAGAGAATAAGAATTGTATCTCATGAGGCCTCCTCATCCCTTCTTTTATATTACTTGCCCAAGGCAAATAAGGAAAGACTTTTTACAAAAGTTAAAATCTTTCTCATGGTTTTCCTTTTCCCTTTTAATTTTTCCTTTTCTTTCCTCTTGATTGAATCAATCATCAAATTATTGGATGATGATTTTTTATTTTTTTATTTGGCCGGCCACCTTGCTTGGCTACCAAGCAAGGGTGGCCGGCCCCCTTAAAGAGGAAAGAAATATATTTTTTTATAAAATTTTACAAGAAGAAATCCTCTTATAAAATTTTACAAGCTCTCTTCTAATTTCCTAAAGTAGGAGTTAAAAAAAAGGAAAGTTTCAAAAATTAAAACTATGTTTTAAAATTTAAAATTTCTCTTATAAAATTTCCTTTTTTAACATGGTGATAGAAAATTTAAATTTTAAAACTTCTCTTCCATTTTCCTAAACCATGAGAATGGTTAAAAAAGGAAAGTTTTAAAACTTTAAAACTTTCTTTTAAAACATGTGGTCTCATTCAAATAAGAAAAGTTTTTAAATTTAAAACCTCTCTTTTAAAACTTGTAGTTTTATACAAAGAAAAGATTTAAAAAATTCAAAAACACCTCTCCTTGTTTGAATTATTGTGGTCGGCCCCTACATGCTTGGGCACCAAGCAAAGGGCCGGTCCTATTAAGAGGAGATGTGGCCGGCTATTGCTTGGTCACCAAGCAATGGTCCGACCCCCTTCTTGGACACCAAGATGGGCCTTTCTTTGGATAGACTTGTGGCTTTAATGAGGCTACAACAGGGACCTAGAGGAGAAATTGGTTTTGGCCTTCCGATGAGCTTGAGTATCCCGTGTTCGCCTCGAACACACAACTCAAGTTCATCGATAATAACTCATTCCACTAGAGAGTTATTATCGCACTACCGTACCAATCCCAAATTACATTATGAGCTCCTGCTTATCATGAGTGTGTTAGTCTCCCTGTGTTTAAGATAATGAATGTCCACTAATTAAATAAGTTATTGACAACTCACTCAATTAATATCTATCTCCGAGAGTAGTACCACTCAACTTCATCGTCATGTCGGACTAAGTCCACCTGCAGGGTTTAACATGACAATCCTTATGAGCTCCTCTTGGGGGCATTCTCAACCTAGATAACTAGGACACAGTTTCTTTCTATAATCAACAACACACACTATAAGTAATATCATTTCCTAACTTATCGAGCCTATTGATTTATCGAACTAAATCTCACCCTTTGATAAGTTAAAGAAATAAATATTAAATATATGTGCTTGTTATTATATTAGGATTAAGAGCACACACTTCCATAATAACTAAGGACTCGTTCTTTTATTAAGTCAGTACAAAAAGAACTTGTCTTAATTGGTCCTACTCAATACACTTAGAGTGTACTAGTGTAATTTATTAGTCAAGATAAACTAATACCTAATTACATTACGACTATTCCAATGGTTTGTTCCTTCCCATCTTAGTCGCCTCTTTGATAGGAATAGGAAATTGGTTTTAAGAAATTGTCTTTATGTACCCAGTTTTAGAAAGAATTTAATTTCAATTTCTAAACTGTATTTGGATGGATATTCTGTTTCCTTTAATAACAATGTGGTTATAAAGAGAAATAGGGTTATTATCTGTTCTGGTGCATTGGTTGACAATTTATATACTTTAAATCTAATTTCTCCCACAAAGCAACAAATGGAAATTAATAACACATCTTCTAATTCCAATAATAGAAAAGAACCTTCGGAGATGAACCAAGCGTATCTTTGACATCTAAGGCTTAGTCATATTAACTTAAGTAGGATTCAAAGGCTTATAGCTAATGGACTCTTGGGTTCATTAGAGTTGGAAAAATTTTCAACTTGTGAATCTTGCTTGGAAGGTAAAATGACCAAGAGGCCTTTTAAGGCAAAGGGGTATAGAGCCAAAGAAGCGTTAGAATTGGTTCATTCTGATTTGTGTGGTCCTATGTCTATCCAGGCTAGAGGTGGTTTTGAATATTTTGTCTATTTTATAGACGATTATTCAAGATACTGATATATTTACCTGATGCACCGCAAGTCTGAATGCTTTGATAAGTTCAAAGAGTATAAGGCTGATGTGGAGAAACGTTTAGGTAAAAGTATCAAGACACTACGGTCTGATCGTGGTGGCAAATACCTCTTAGGAGAGTTTAGGAATTATTTATCAGAGGCCGGAATTCAATCCCAATTGTCCGCACCTGGTACACCCCAACAGAATGGTGTGGCAGAACGAAGGAATATGACTCTTATGGAGATGGTTAGATCAATGATGAGTTATTTAGAATTACCAAATTCGTTTTGGGGATACGCTATGGAAACGGCAGCGCACATTCTGAACTTAGTACCTTCTAAATCAGTATCTTCTACTCTCACAGAATTATGGAATGGGTGAAAGCCCAGTCTAAGACATATTCTGATTTGGGGTAGTCCAGCACATGTGATGAAACCAGACGCTGATAAGTTAGAATCTCGTACAGAAGTTCGTGTGTTTGTAGGTTATCCTAGAGGAACGAAAGGTGATTTATTTTATAGTCCTAAAGACCAGAAGGTCATTGTTAGCACCAATGCCCAGTTTTTAGAAGAATACTATATAATGGATCACAAGCCTAGTAGCAAAATTATTCTAGAAGAACTTAGAGAGGACACGTCTACTTTAGTACCAACGGTACAAGATGAAGTACCACAAGAGACTGCAACACGTGTCACACATGATACACAACCACAAATAGTGCCTCGTCGTAGTGGGAGGGTTGTGAGGCAACCAGAGATATTCATATTTTTGGGAGAGTCTTCGGACTTGATCCCGGGTAAATATGAACTTGATCCCCGGACATATGACGAAGCACTCCAAGATATAGATGCAGTATCTTGGCAAAAGACAATGAATTCTGAAATAGAATCCATGTATTCTAATAAGGTCTGGGAGCTTGTAGAACCACCAGATGGTGTAAAAGCTGTTAGATGAAAATGGATCTAAAAAGGGAAAAGAGGAACAGACGGGAAGGTAGAAACCTTCAAAGCAAGGCTTGTTGCGAAAGGGTACACTCAGAAAGACGGAATCGATTATGAGGATACTTTTTCGCCGGTAGCTATGCTTAAGTCAATCCGGATACTCTTATCCATTGCCACTCATATGGATTATGAGATTTGGCAAATGGATGTCAAGACAACTTTCCTTAATGGAAGTCTTGAAGAAAACATCCATATGAAGCAACCAGAAGGGTTCATTAAAAAGGGCAAAGAGCATCTAGTGTGCAAGCTCAATCGGTCCATTTATGAACTGAAGCAAGCTTCAAGATCTTAGAACATCCAGTTTAATGAAGTAATCCAGTCATGTGGATTTATTCAGTGTCCGGATGAGTCTTGCGTATACAAGAAGTGTAACGGAAACGTGGTGGTATTTCTTGTACTATACGTAGATAATATTTTGTTAATTGGCAACAATGTCAAGGTATTATCAGACGTAAGAGTATGATTATCCAAACAATTTGATATGAAGGACTTAGGAGAATGTGCACACATTCTTGGGATCAAAGTTATAAGGGATCACAAGAAAATAATGTTGTGCCTATCTCAAGCTTCATATATAGATACGATCCTTGCTCGTTTTAGCATGCAAAATTTCAAAAAGGGTTTCTTACCTTTTAGGCATGGAGTAGCTTCATCCAAAGAGATGTCTCCAAAGACATCAAAGGAGATAGAGGACATAAAGACAGTTCTTTATGCCTCGGCTGTAGGAAAATGTATCCGTATCTTAAATAATCGTCTATAAAAGAGACAAAATATTCAAAAACCACCTCTCGCCTGGATTGACATAGGACCACACAAATCAGAATGAACCAATTCTAACGCTTCTTTGGCTCTATACCCCTTGGCCTTAAAAGGCCTCTTGGTCATTTTACCTTCCAAGCAAGATTCACAAGTTGGAAAATTTTCCAACTCTAATGAACCCAAGAGTCCATCAGCTATAAGCCTTTGAATCCTACTTAAGTTAATATGACCAAACCTTAGATGCCAAAGATATGCTTGGTTCATCTCTGAAGGTTCCTTTCTCTTATTGGAATTAGAAGATGTGTTATTAATTTCCATTTGTTGCTTTGTGGGAGAAATTAGATTTAAAGTATATAAATTGCCAACCAATATACCATAACAGATAATAACCCTATTTCTCTTTATAACCACATTGTTATTGAAAGAAACAGAATATCCATCCAAATACAGTTTAGAAACTGAAATTAAATTCTTTCTAAAATTGGGTATATAAAGATAATTTCTTAAAACCAAACTTCTATTCCTATCAAAAGATAAGTAGAGGTCTCCCACTACAACAGCCGCCACCTTAGTAGCATTGCCCATGTAGACGGTTATCTCTCCTTCAAATAGTCGTCGGGTTTCCTGGAACCCCTATAATGAATTGCAGACATGATCAGTGGCTCCCGTATCTACACACCAGGTGCTGGTAGATAACACCGCTAAACATGTTTCAACTACTAGAGCATGAGATATACCTTTATTGTTCTGATTCCTACGAGGATAGTCTGCTTTCCAATGTCCTGACTGCTTGTAGATGAAGCACTTGCCCTTCGATTTCTTACTCCAGCTTTAGGTTCTGTACTCTGAGGTTTATTCACCTTCTTTGCTGAGGTAACCTGTTTCTTCTTCTTCTTGCCTTTCGGTTTAGAAGTAGAATCATTTTCAGCATAGTGAATTTGAGAATTATGACGAAATAGCCCTTCTGCTGCCTGAAGTTCTGTCAGTAGTTCCACCAATAAATACATCCTTTTATTTATATTATAGTTCAGGCGGAATTGCTCAAAACTTTTGGGTAGCGTTTGGAGAATCATATCGATCTGGGTTTCCCCATCAATTTCTCCTCCAAGGATTTGTATTTCGTTCAGATAAGCCATCATCTTTAGGATATGATCCCTAATGGGAGTACCCTCTTGCATGGTGGTCATCATTAATTTCCTCATGGCTTCTTGCCTAGAGGCCCGATCCTGGTGACCAAAGAGTTCCTTGAGATTGTTCATAATATCATAAGCTGTTGGTAAATCTTAATGCTGATGTTATAATACACTTGATATTGAAGCCAAAATGTAACACCGCGTCATCTCATCTGCTTGTACCCATTTCCTATGATACTCAATCTCCTCTTGGGTAGACTCACCATTAGGCGCATTAGGACAAGCCTCAGTCAGTACAAACTTATAGCTCTCAGCAGTAAGAACAATGTCTAGGTTCCTTTTCCAATCTATATAGTTTGGTCCAGTAAGTTTGTTCTCTTTTAGTATGATGGCCAGTGGGTTGAAAGTCATCCTAAGAATCACAAAAATAACTTTGGTCAGGACTCTAAATTTAGAATAATATTGATTCCTCAAACAATACTATTTTAAATTAACCAACACCTCAAAATATCATGAATTTTGTATGCCACGATAGTGTGGATGTATACAAAATCAAACATTTGTAAGAGAAGGTTTTACCCATTAATTTTATTCTTGTCAACCTAACTTTTTGACAAATAAAATTAATAGTTGGTTTCCTTCGGTCACACAAATAATAGCAGTGACTCCGATGGGGAGGATACTATTAGACATGCCTAAGTGTATACCATTACTTGACACTAAGTCCATTAATAAGATTGTGCCCTTTCTGATGGGGAAGATCACACGCTCTTAATTAATTTCCTATAGTCATCCTAAATGAAAGTTTGATCTAGTGATCCGCAAACAAACTCATCCAATATGGAGGAAGACACTCAGAGCCAACGCACAAGTTTGTTTGCATCACTTACAAACCAGTAATGGAGACCGTAGAATTTATAAAAATAAATCCGTCTCCCACATAGTTATTTAAAGTGAGGAATTTTAAACTATCCTAGCATACATCACATGCATACACACACATCACAGTAAATAAAAGTAATAAATATGAAAATTTATTTTCCAACTATTATGACCTTTGTCCATCACTGTCCCCCGTGTGCTCCAACCCTAGCTGCTGCCAAATTTAGCCACCGCCATCGGGTTTAGTCGTCGCCTCCATCTTGTTTCTTATTCCGCTATGCTTCTGGTGCTCCAAAAGTACCACGCCTCGCAAGCATCCGATTTGCAACAAAAATAGAATTTTTACATATATCGATCTTATATTCCACAAGGAAATGTACACTTAATCTAGATCAAAAATAAAAATTCTAAAAACTCCTAGGGCTAATATAGTTCCTGCTATATTAGTTACATACAATCATGCACACGTAAAATAATGCCCTTGACATGTCCAAGGGTCCAATCACACATAATATTTATATGTCATAATAGTTGGATTCCTGCAACCAAAGAGTTAGCATATCCTACCATTATCCTGCCTAAATTATGTATGACATGTGCATAATTAATTTAAATTCTAAACACACAGAGGCAAACCCTAACTCTGATGCCAATTGTTGGTTAGTCCTAGGAAGATCGTACCGGTTCCACTGTACAAAAATTTTGTACAAGTGTCGAACCTTTCCTAAAAAACCTATTGTGTTCTTTAGAAGTTAAATTAGGAATCGCAGACGGAACTTAACATCATTAATTCCAAATTTAACTTATCAGTTCTTGATGGTTTGGATTTGGATCGTAAGCGGAATTTAATACTATTGATCCAAATCCACCGATGTTATAAATTCCATTAAATATTAGTTTTCAAAATCGGCTCCCAGGACAAACATGGCGAGGCACTCGACCTTCTTGGGTATGGGATCATCCACCACTGCCTCGACAAATCCTTTTAGGGAAAGTTAATATTTAATTTCCTTTAATAACTCTAGGTTTAACCAAAAAGAACAATCGAATCACAAATTCGAAAACAAAACAAAAACACAAACACAAATTACAAATTCGAAAAACTAGATCTAATGCCTCTTGTGTTTGAAATTCTTACAAAGAAAATAACTAGTATGATGCAGAAGAAAATGACTAGTTATACCTTCTCTTTGTAAGCTAATGACCTCGAGATCTTCTGCCGTATTCCTCGTCTCGCCTTGGACGTCGTGTGGGTGACGATCTTCCAAGATGAACACCACCCAAAAGCTTCCTTCCTCTTCTTCTAAAACTCGGCCACCACCACCACCAAGGAGAAGAGAGCAAAAGGGAAGAGAGCAACAGGGAAAATAGAAGGGAGAGGGAGGGCCGGCCACTTGAGGATCTCCAAGCAAGAGAATAAGAATTGTATCTCATGAGGCCTCCTCACCCCTTCTTTTATATTACTTGCCCAAGGTAAATAAGGAAAGACTTTTTACAAAAGTTAAAATCTTTCTCATGGTTTTCCTTTTCCCTTTTAATTTTTCCTTTTCTTTCCTCTTGATTGAATCAATCACCAAATTATTGGATGATGAATTTTTATTTTTTTATTTGGCCAGCCACCTTGCTTGGGCACCAAGCAAGGGTAGCTGGACCCCTTAAAGAGGAAAGAAATATATTTTTTTATAAAATTTTACAAGAAGAAATCCTCTTATAAAATTTTACAAGCTCTCTTCTAATTTCCTAAAGTAGGAGTTAAAAAAAAGAAACGTTTAAAAAATTAAAACCATGTTTTAAAATTTAAAACTTCTCTTATAAAATTTCCTTTTTTAACATGGTGATAGAAAATTTAAATTTTAAAACTTCTCTTCCTTTTTCCTAAATCATGAGAATGGTTAAAAAAGGAAAGTTTTAAAACTTTTAAACTTTCTTTTAAAACATGTGGCCTAATTCAAATAAGGAAAGTTTTTAAATTTAAAACATCTCTTTTAAAACTTGTAGTTTTCTACAAAGAGAAGATTTTTAAAAATTCAAAAACACCCCTCCTTGTTTGAATTACCCTACATGCTTGGGCATAAAGCAAAGGGCCGGCTGTAACGACCCGCCTTCTACTGACTAGGCTGTGAGGCCGATCGCTACATTATGCTGTGCTAAATTACTATTGCGGAAATCTGGATTGATTAAAATTTTACTAAACTGATTACTGTAAAATCTGAACTTAATATTCTAGGTGTACCTAGGAGTTGTACACATGCTAGGGAAGATAATCTATGCCTCTCGGATGTCCTGCTAGCTGTAACCAGGCATTTCAATCGATCCATGAATCGATTGGGCTGTCGGATCGATCCAGTGATCGATCCATTCTGTATGCGGCTGGATTGGTCTACCGACCGATCCAGGAGTACACTGATCGGTCGGCTGACCGATCCAGTGGCTCACTGATCGGTCGGTTGACCGATCAGTGAGCTTCTGTACTCTCTGTTGCATCTGGATCGGTCAGCTGACCGATCCAGTGACACAACCCAATTCTGATCGATCTGTAGATCGATCTGAGTTTCTGATTTCGAACCAGAATCCCTGATTTCAGCACTATTTCGTGCTTCAATCACATTACATGTTCTAAGATGGCTAGGAAACACTCTAACAACCACAACTAACATTCTAACATCATAAAGAACAATGTTCTAAGCATAATAGAGTGCATGGTTAACTAATTCATAGCGATCAACATACTAAAGTGCAAATTGCTAAAACACTAAAAAGTACTAATGTTTAAACAAAGCTTGCTAGAGTTCCCTAAGATCTTCTTTCCAAGTTCCTGCCCACATACATCCTCGTAGCATTGTCCTCCAGCCTCCACTAGTCCATCTTTCCTTTACCTTTATCTGCAGTATAAGGAAAAGAAAGTATCTATAAGCTTTCGCTTAGTAAGAAACCATCTACCTCACTAAAACATGCATTCGATGCAATATGCTTTTAAAACATGCTGTTTGAAAGTGCACTGATTAGACTGAAACATGGCATGTTATCATACATAGAAATCAAAGCTAGTCATGGCATACTATCATCTAAACATGTGTAATAAAAGCTGAACATGAACACCAAAGCATGGCATACAAAGCTAACCATAACTATCATGTGTAACAATAAAGAAAACGGAGCTGAACATGAATTAAGCTAGTCTGGAACTGAATTCAAACTCAACTAACATAACTGATCTTTGTGAGTTTTGAAAAACTATAATATAATAGACTAAAATACATAATCATACTGCTAATGGGCCCGACAACTGTACATGCTATGCGCACATCCTTAACTAGACCCGGGGTTGCAAATCCCGAATTTAGTAAGGTTTACTAGGTTATCTAAACCTAGGGACCGACTATGGGAGCCCATCCCAATGGATATCTAATCCTGTACAGTGCCCCTACTGGAAGTAAAATACTGGATCATAGCTAATTAATTTACCTTGCTTTTACTAGGTTATCTGAACCTAGAGGCGACTATGGGTGCCCACCCATTGGACCGTAGTCCCATATATGCTGTGGCAAGGCTAACTAAACTATTTAAATGCTTCTATTACATTTACTAAGCTATTAAAATGCCTAAGTTGCATTTTTCTGTGCTAAATAATTTAATCGAACACTTTGTATGCACTAATTCGCATCCTTGTGCCAAAAGTCTACATATTACTAAACTAAAACATGGAATTCACACGGAAGCTACTTATACTGCAGGTGAGGGGTTTCTTACCTCCTGTTAGGATTTTCTTAATATTCTAATCGCTGGATTTCCGGAGGAGATGATCCTTTCGACGATCTTCTCGCGTCTACACGTTCCTCTCGCGGAGGGGAGCGTCCTCGTGTCGAAGTCGTCGCCGGAAAGTGCTCTCGGAGCCCTTGGGACGGAACCCTCGCTTGCTCTTATGGTTGGCGCCGAGAGAAGGAAGAAAAGGGAGAGGGTCGGCGGAAACTAGGGTGAGGAGGAGCAAGTCACGTTAAAAGAGAAAACCAAATAACTCTTCACCCATTAATTCCCTATTTATATTAAGTGGGTATTTCGGCCCAACTTAAACTTAAATATAAATGTTTCCCTTTCCTTTTAGCACGGCCCTGCTGGGTTCAACTGGTTACTAGAATTATCCGTAAACTATAGGTCTCGGGTTCAATTCTCCGCTTAGGCCGTTTTCGTTTTTTATTTATTTTTGCTACTTCCGTTACTCTAAAAATTCTGTAAAAATATCCTAAAATTCCAGAAAAATCATAAAATATTTCTAAAATAGTTTTGAGAATTTTCGGGCGTTACACCGGCCCTATTAAGAGGAGATGTGGCCGGCCATTGCTTGGTCACCAAGCAATGGTCCGACCCCCTTCTTGGACACCAAGATGGACCTTTCTTTGGATGGACTTGTGGCTTTAATGAGGCTACAACAGGGACCTAGAGGAGAAATTAGTTTTGGCCTTCCGATGAGCTTGAGTATCTCGTGTTCGCCCCGAACACACAACTTAAGTTCATCGATAATAACTCATTCCACTAGAGAGTTATTATCGCACGAACGTACCAATCCCAAATTATATTATGAGCTCCTGCTTATCATGAGTGTGTTAGTCTCCCTGTGTTTAAGATAACGAATGTCCACTAATTAAATAAGTTATTGACAACTCACTTAATTAATATCTATCTCCGAGAGTAGTACCACTCAACTTCATCGTCATGTCGGACTAAGTCCACCTGCAGGGTTTAACATGACAATCCTTATGAGCTCCTCTTGGGGGCATTCTCAACCTAGATAACTAGGACACAGTTTCTTTCTATAATCAACAACACACACTATAAGTAATATCATTTCCCAACTTATCGAGCCTATTGATTTATCCAACTAAATCTCACCCTTTGATAAGTTAAATAAATAAATATTAAATATATGTGCTTGTTATTATATTAGGATTAAGAGCACACACTTCCATAATAACTAAGGACTCGTTCTTTTATTAAGTCAGTACAAAAAGAACTTGCCTTAATTGGTCATACTCAATACACTTAGAGTGTACTAGTGTAATTTATTAGTCAAGATAAACTAATACCTAATTACACTACGACTATTCCAATGGTTTGTTCCTTTCCATCTTATTCGTGAGCAACTATTTATAATTTATAAAGAACCGACAACATGATCTTCTGTGTGTGACACCACACACCATGTTGTCTACTATATAAATTAATTGAACAAATTACATTTAATAAATAAATATAGATATTGACCAATGTGATTCCTTTATTTCAAAAATAAATGTTTACAAAAGCTAGGTTTTTAGTATACACTCTAACACGACCACCACCAAGGTGTTGGAGTGTATACTGAAAGCCTAAGCTTTGTAAACATTCATTATGAATAAAGAATCACATTTGGTCTAATTGTCTACATTTGTTTGTAGTTGTTCATTTAATTTATATTGTAGATAACATAGTATGTGGTGTCACATACAGAAGATGATGTTATCAGTACCTTATAAATTATAAATAGTAGCTCACGACTAAAATGGAAAGGAACAAACCATTAGAAGGTCGTAGTATAATTAGGTATTAGTTTATCTTGACTATACAATTACACTAGTACACTCAGAGTGTATTGAGTAGGACCATTAGAGGTCGTTTCTTTTATACTGACTTTATAAAGGAACAAAGACCTCAGTTATTATGGAAGTGTGTGCTCTTAATCCTAATATAATAACAAGCACATATGTTTGATATTTATTTCTTTAATTTATCAATGGGTGAGATTTAGTTCGATGAATCAATAAACTCGATAAGTTGGGAAATGGTATCACTTATAGTGTCTGTTGTTGATTATAGAAGGAAACTGTGTCCTAGAGATACTAGGTTGATAATGTCCTCAAGAGGAGCTCATAAAGATTGTCATGTTAAACCCTGCAGGTGGACTTAGTCCGACATGATAATAAGGTTGAGTGGTACTACTCTTGGACTTAGATATTAATTAAATGAGTTGTCAGTAACTCACTTAATTAGTGGACATTCGATATCTTAAACACAGGGAGACTAACACACTCATAATAAGAAGGACCCAAAAAATGTAATTTGGGATTGGTGCGGTAGTTCAATGATAGTTCTCTAGTGGAATGAATTATCATTGATAAAATTAAGTTGTGTGTTCGGGGCGAACACGGGATGCTTAATTTTATCGGGAGACCAAAACCAATTCCTCCTCTCGGTCCCTATCGTAGCCTCTTATTTATAGAGTTCTATACCCACCTATACCCACCTTCTATACCCACCCAATAGGGGCCGGCCAAGCTAGCTTGGGATCAAGCTAGGACCGACCTAGGTATGAGATTGGGTGGCCGGCCCTAGCTTGAACCCAAGCTAGTAGGGCCGGCCAAAATAAATTAAAAAAGAAATTTAATTTTAATTTTTATTATTATGTGGAAGATATAATTTAAAGAGAATTAAAATTAAAATATCTCTCTTGTAAAATATCTACAAAAGATTAAAGAAAGAGATTAGATCTCTTTCCTTATTTGTAGATTAGAGAGATGTTTTATTTTCTCTTTAAAAATTATTCACATGTTGATAAAATTAAAATTATAGAAATTTCCTTTTATCAACCATGAAGAGATTTTAAAGAGAAATTTTATTTTTTAAAATTTCCGGAAACAAATTAGGAAGTTTTAATTGTTGATTAAAACTTGTCCAATTTGTTCTCCAATGATGTGGCCGGCCATTGAAGTTTGATTTGGAAAATTTATTTTATTTTTCTAAATTAAATCATGTCAAGGAAATTGAGGAAATTTTATTGTAATTAAATTTCCTAATTTGCCTAGGCCAAGGAATATAAAAGAAGGGGTGAGGGTGCCTTCAAGAGACACAACATCTATTATTTCTCTCCCTCTTTTGTTCCTTGGTGTGGCCGGCCAACCTCTCCCTCTCTTCCTCTTGTGGTGGCCGAATCTCCCTCTTCCATTGGAGCTCTTGTGGTGGCCGGATACTACTTGGAGAAGAAGAAGAAGAAGGAGAGAAAGCTAGCATCTCTTGGAGCTTGGTTAGTATTTTGGTTTTTCCTCCTTGGTTAAGTTTTTCCTTTGTGGCCGAACCTTGCTTGGAGGAGAAGAAGGTGGTTGGTGTTTTCTCATCTTGGTAGATCGTTGCCCACACAACGTCCGAGGTTAGAAGAGGAATACGGTAGAAGATCAAGAGGTCTTTCTAGAAGGTATAACTAGTAGTTTTTCCTTTTCCACATCATGCTAGTTATTTATGGAAATAATACCAAATACAAGAGGCTTACGTTCTAGTATTTCGAATATATTTTTCGATGTTGTGTTCTTTTGTTTCTTTCTTTTCCTTGTGATTTGATTGTTCTCTTTGGTTAACCTAAAGTTATTTTAGGAAATTAAATATTAGCTTTCTATTAAAGGTTTTGTCTAGTCGGTGGTGGTTGCTCCCATATCCAAGAAGGCCATGTGCCTCGCCACGTCAGTACTGGGAACCTTTTATGGAAATTAATATTTAATGGAATTAATAACTTAAGGAGACTTGGGTTGAACGTGTTAAGTTCCGCAGGAGATCCAAGTCAAAACCTAAAAGAACAAATAGATTAAGTTTTGGATCAAACGTGTTAAGTTCCGCAGGCGATCCAAAATTTAATTTAAAAGAACACATGGTAGCTAGGAAAAGGTTCAGATCTTTGTACAAAATTTTTGTACAGTGGAACCTATAGGTTTTCCGAGTAGCAACCAACACAAGGAAGAGAGGAGAGGAAAATAGAAGAGAGTTGTGTCTCATGAAGGTACCCCTACCCTCTCTTTTATATTCCTTGGTTTTGGCAAATAAAAATTTAATTATAATTAAAATTCCCTTATTTTCATTGCCATTAGTTAATAAGGAAAATTTAATTAAAAATTCCTTTTAACCCTTATTATGGTCGGCCCCTACAATTGCTCTAAATAAGGCAAGTTTTAAATACAAAATTAAAACTTTCTTATTTGTTTCCAGAAATTTTTAAAATAAAAATTTCTCTATTAATTTTTTTCTTCATGGTTGGTTATAAAAGGAAACTTTTATAAAATAAAATCTCTCTTATTAAAATATATGGATGATTTCTAAAAAGGAAAGTTTTCTTCAAAATTAAAAGCTTCCTTTTAAATCTACAAATAAGGAAATATATCAAATCTTTCTTTTAATCTTTTGTAGAAAGCTATAAAAGTAAAGATTTATAATTTTTAAACTTTCTTTTAAATCATGAACATGGTTATAAAAAAGGAAAGTTTTATCAAAAATTAAAATCTTCCTTTTAACTACAAATAAGGAAAGATATTAAATCTTTTCTCTTGATCTTTTGTAGAAAGCTATAAAAGGAAAGTTTTAAATTTTAAACTCTCTTTTTAAACCATGGCTTCCATATTAGGAAAGATTTTAAAAATAAAATCCTTTTAATTTTATATGGCCGGCCACACCAAGCTTGGGCTCCAAGCTATTGCCGACCATTAAACTTGGCTGAAGCCCTTGGCTTTGGCCGGCCCAAGCTTGGGCTCCAAGCTTGCTTGGCCGGCCACCTAAGGGTGGGTAGGAAGTGGGTATTTAGTGGATACAATTCTCTATATATAAGAGGCTACGATACGAACTGAGAGTAGGAATTGATTTTGGTCTCCCGATGAAATTAAACTTCCCGTGTTCGCCCCCAACACCCAACTTAATTTCATCAATAATAATTCATACCACTAAAGAATTATTATTGAACTACCGCACTAATCCCAAATTATATTTTGGGCTCCTTCTTATCATGAGTGTGTTAATCTCCCTGTGTTTAAGATGTCGAATGTCCATTAATTAAATGAGTTACTGACAACTCACTTAATTAATATCTTAGTCCAAGAGTAGTACCACTCAACCTTATCGTCATGTCGGACTAAGTCCACCTGCAGGGTTTACATGACAATCCTTATGAGCTCCTCTTGGGGACATTATCAACCTAGATTACTAGGACACAGTTTTCTTCTATAATCAACAACACACACTATAAGTAATATCATTTTCCAACTTATCGGGCCTCTTGATTTATCGAGCTAAATCTCATCCTTTGATAAGTCAAAGAAATAAATACTAAGTACACGTACTTGTTACTATATCGGGATTAAGAGCACACACTTCCATAATAACAAAGGTCTTATTTTTTTATTAAGTCAGTATAAAAAGAACTTACCTTAAATGGTCCAGCTCAATACACTCTGAGTATACTAGTGTAATTTTATAGTCAAAATAAACTAATATCAAATTACACTACGACTATTCCAATGGTTTGTTCCTATCCATCTCAGTTGTGAGCAACTGTTCATAATTTATAAAGAACTGATAATATTATCTTCTGTGTGTGACACCACACATCATGTTATCTACAATATAAATTAATTGAACAACTACACTTAGCATAAATGTAGACATTTGACCAATGTGATTCTTTATTTCAAAAATAAATGTTTACAAAAAGTTAGACTTTTAGTATACACTCTAACAAGCTTCACTCACTAGAACTTTCCATCATCTGTCTTCACTCACCAGGACTTTCACCACCAAGTGTCCGGTCAACACTGATCCACTTGAATTTTCATCTTCTGCCAACCTTCCTATTAGACTTCCTAGTCTAGTATCTGGTTAACCTTGATCTACTTGACTCCCCTTCACATAAACTAGTCAAACCTTGACCCAGTCTCTCTAAATGGATAATTACACCTACAATCTTCATATATTGTCAAACATCAAAACTCAACCATCAAGACTTAAGCTTAGTCAACCTGGTCAACCTTGACCTAGGAAAATTACACCAATAATCTCTCCCTTTTTGATATTTGACAATACATTTAAGTTATGCTTATCCTATAGCCTCAACTTCTTCTTCATGCTAAAGTATGAATGAGGGTTTCCTTCATTCTCTCCCTTTCCTAGAGGGCAAACTCCCCCTTTAGGTAATAATAGCCTAACTTAAAAATCCTATATTCTCTTCATTTGGCACACATCAAAAACTCTCCCCCTGAAGAGTTATCCATTCATTGTTCACAACCTCTCATGTTGTTTACAACACTATAATGAAGGTCTTATACCTTTCATTATCTCCAATGCTCACACTTGAGCATTCATAATTGCAAAAGTTTTACAACCTTCCTTGGTTTCAAAAATTATTTTCATGTCTTTAAGGAGTAGCTCCCCCTCAAAACATATTCCAAACTTCTATTATTGCACCAACAATGACTTGAAATTTCTAAACCTTTAGGAAACCCAAACTTTGAAGTTTTGAGGTTCAAATATCAATATTGAAATGCAAATTTCATTCTAAACTTCAACTTAGTCTTTCTTAACCATTCCAATCTTATTTTCATCAAGAAAACCACCCTTAAATGATCATAAATGAATTTCTTAGGGTTTAGGATGACTAACATAGCTAAACATGACTTATTGAACTTAAATAAACTTGTTTAAGCTGAAAAATAGGTTGTTAAGCGCTTAAAGAAGGCTCTTAATCGCTTAAGACCAACCGTAATCGACTGAAGTTGGGATTCAATCAATTCCCAGGTGTTAATCGATTGTTGTAATAGATTAAACCTTTAAGCGATTGTTGTAATCGATTAAACCTTTAATCGATTACTCTAATCGATTCTGTAAGCCTCTGTGCTTATATAACTCATCTTAATCGATTGCTGTAATTGATTACGGTGGGATAATCGACTGCCCTAGTCGATTAAAATTTTTTATTTCTGAAATGGAATTTTGTCAGAATTTTCGAAATACCCCAATAAATCTATAAAATTCTAAAAATCATAAAAATCCTTGTAGGCATTATTTAAGGCATACACTTTCATGTAAAAATAGTTTTATAAGAAAATACATTTTATTTTCAAAGATTGACACAAAATTAAAAATTCTTGAAAACTTCAAAGTTTTTTTCAAGTTTATGTCCAACTCTTCAATAGTGATTACTATCAAAAGATAGCTTCACTAAGATTTTCCAAAGGCATTTTGAAATGATTTTCAAAACTAATTTCTAACCATGTTCCTTGGGCTACACATGACTTGTACATTAGCTTCCTCAATGATTGGATAACACATAACTATGTGTTTTGATTAAACTAACACTCACATAAATGTACTAGATCAACATCTTGAGTCTTGTTCATCATCATAATATCTCACTTAGCTTGTATCTAATGTGCACTAAAATACATACAAATCAACTTATAGTCTTTATGAGATATAGACTTTGGTTTTGTCCTAATATAAGGGTTTATGCATATCTATCTAAGCATTGTAAACTTGATCATCTACCTAGGATGTCACTTGTTGATAAATTCCTTTACCACATTTGTTGGTAAATGTCATTGTCTTTAATTATAAGGAATTTAAAATAATGCATGATGACTTATAACATACATCAAAATGAATATTTTTCAAAATAAAAATCCTGTAGCTACATGATGTATGTATGACATGATATGATATTTTTGTTGTATTTTTCATAATAAAATGAATACGAAATATGATGTCATGACATATGTGTTGGTTGCTACTCGAAATACCATTCTAGTTCCCCTATACAAAAATTTGTACAAGCATAGAACTATCCTAGCTACCCATGTGCTCTACTGAAGTTAAATTTGGATTGCAAACGATGCTTAACATTATTAATCCAAATTGTCCTTCAGAAGTTAAACTTGGATTGAAAACGATGTTTAATATTTTTACTCCAAGTTTAACCGATGTGATCTTCCTAAGTCAAACCATATTACAGAAGTTAATTAAATATCTATTTCAAAGATCAGCTTCAAGGTTAAACATGGCGAGACACTAGGCCTTCTTAGGTATGGAATCATCCACCACTTCCTAGACAAAGTCTTTCAAAAAAATCAGATATTTAACATCTTACAGTAAACTAGGGGAGTGCTTGGTTGATAGGTTTGGGAATGAGGGAATGGAATGATAGTAAAAGATAGTGTTTGGATTGTGGGTTTGGGAATCACATTTTGAGAATGATTACTAGATTTATGGGAATCAACCAAACTCATATAACTTGATGGGTTTCATTTCCATTCATATTCCCATTCCACCCTACTATCAAACCCATACCCATAGTCATTCCCATCATTTAACCAAACGCCCCCTAGGTTTAACTACAGAGACCTCAATAGAAACACAATATCGAAACATGAAATCAAAAAATAAAATCAATAACAAAATGATAAACTAAAACCGATAGCCTTTTGTGTTTGGTTTTTCAAGATCTATACAAAGAAGATGAACTAGTTATGATGCGGAAACAAATAACTAGTTATACCTTTCTTTGTAGCTTATAGACCTCTTGATCTTCTGCTGTATTCCTCTCCTACTCTTGGACGTCGTGTGGGCGACGATCTTCCAATTATGAAATCCACCCTAGCTTCTTCCTTTGCTTCCAAGTTTCGGCCACCAACTAACTGTTGGAACCCCAAGGTGTTTTGAAGTGATCAAACAAGCTAAGTTAGGTCCTGCGTTGTCTAACCCTTGTGTCTAAGTGTGCAGGAGCTTAGGAACACAGGAAGTCGAGTGAAAGATGCGGTTAGCGAGAAGGACGACACAGGGAGAGAGCAGACGGGTTCAGTGCGTCTGAGGGACGAGGTGACCGCGGAAGAGTACACCGGTGGATGAGAAGAACGTGCGCGGCGTTCGAAGGACGAGAAACCAGGAAGGAAGGCTGCTCGAGGAGAAAGTTGGAACTTGGGTTCGAGTGAGCCCTATTCCGGATGGCCGAGATCACCCAAACTAGCGGAACCGGAGCGAACAAGACTCGGACCGAGACGAGCTAAACCGGAGATGAAAAAGTCAACATATGTTGACTGTGGGCTCTGGGGCGCCCGGAGCCCTCCGGGGCCCCCGGAACCCTTCCGGGCGCCCGGACCTAGATTTTGACCAGGATCGCGTCAAACGCGATCTGATCATTGGGGGATAAAATTTTATCCCCCTAAGGGCGCCCGGAACCCCTTCGGGGCGCCCCGACCAGTGCTATAAATATAACACTGATCTGCACAATTAAATCAACGAACTTGTAATTCATTTCCTTCTGTGCTTTCTATTCTTGTGTACTGTCAACGCTGTAAGAGGCTACTCCGCTCAGAGGAGAATCAGATAGTGCGTCATCTTTGCCTTGGATTAGCAATCCTCTGACTGCAAACCAAGTAAACCTTCTTGTGTCTGATCTTTTAATTTAGTCTCTTCTTTTTATTATTACAAGTGTCTGTTAATTAGTTGAATATCCGAGAAAGGTCAGTTTTATTTTTGTAGGGCAATTCACCCCTCCCCTCTTGTCGGCCTCCAAAGGGATCAACAAGTGGTATCAAAGTAAGGCGCTTTAGGAGGACTAACCGCCGATCGAAGCAACAAGATGGTCGGACCAAGCATCGTTCCACCAAAATTTGAGGGGGACTTCGCAGACTGGAAGCGACGTATGGAGGTATTCCTAAGAACTAATTTTGAAATTCGGTCTATTATGAAGTATGGTTTTGTAGCTCCGATGAATCAAGACGGAGAAGAAAAAGAAGAGAGTCACTGGACAAAGAAGGATCAGAATGAGTCTGTAGCGAACAGCCGTGCGGAATATCACCTACTGAGCATGCTGCCACCTCAAGAGGTCAACTGCATCGGAAGTTATTCATCTGCTAAAGAACTCTGGGAGAAGTTCCTGGAACTCCACGAAGACACGTCCGAAGCGAAGCTCGCTAGAAGAGACATCCTCCAGAACAAGCTGATGAGCGTCCGTCTTGAAAAAGGTGAGAAGGTAGTCAATCTACATGCAAAGGTAAAAGAACTGATTACTGGTCTCGAGAACCTCAGAGAAATGATAACAAATCGGGACACTATACGCTACGCACTCAATACGTTTCCCAGAACTTCAGAATGGACATCAATCGTCGACGCCTACTACATTTCGAAAGACTTGGAGGTAAGTATTTTAGAAGAACTGTTCTCTACTCTTGAATTGCATGAAACCATGTGTGCAGGAACAAAGGAATCAAGCCAGATGATCGCACTAAATGCAACCAAAAAGGATGAACCCGAGTCAGACTCAGAAGAGGATCAGGAAGCGTACATGATAAGAAACTTTAAAAAGTTTTTTAGATCTAATAAATTCAAAGAAATGCAGAATAAAAAGAATCCAAGAAATATAAGAAGGGTTCGTTGCTACGAGTGTCAAAAGGAAGGACACCTAAGAGAGGATTGCCCAGAACTCAATAAGGGCAAAGGCAAGATTCCCAAGAAGCACAAGAACCTAAAAGCTACTTGGGATGACACTTCTTCATCTGAGTCCGAGATTCAAGAATATGCCGGGATAACACTGATGGCAAGCTACAAAGGACAATATTCATCAGAACCCAGCATCGATGAAGGGGGAGCGACCTCAGATGAAAGTAGCGAAGCAGGGGGAGAATCAGGCTTCAAGTCTGATATGGTAAGTGAGGTATGCCTCTTACCCCTTGATCAACTTTACTTTGGTATTAAGGCAATGGCTAAATCCATGTATAAATTAGAAAATAAAAATACTAAATTAGAAAATAAAATTTTAGAAACAAAAAGAATTTTGGCAAAATCATGTCTTATAGAGGATTTTGATAAAGTGAAAATTGAAAATGAAAAACTAAAAGAAGAAATAGAAAGATTGAAAAAATCAAATGGTTTAAATATTTCTACTTTTAGAAATTATAGAGGTTTAAATTGGTATTATAGATTTCATCAAAGTCAAATTAGAAATATATCAAAAGTCTATGTACCTAGGAAATACTTGGTTAATCCTGTAGGTAGGAACCTCTATTGGGTTCCGAAAACATGTTTAACTTAAATTTTAAATTAAATTTAGCATCTTTCAGCAAGAAAGTTAAACAGATAGTTTCTTTATGAAGCTTTGTCTAAGGAAGTGGTTGTTGCTCCAATAACCAATAAGGTCTAGTGCCTCGCCACGACCTAGAAGCCAAAATACTGAAATTAAATGTTTAATTAACTTTCTGGAAAAAGTATTAAAATTAGAATTAAATAATGCTTAAATGTTGTTAAACATTTGTTTTGAAAATTTTTGTTTAATTTAGAAAATATTTTCAAAAATATTCAGTTTAAAATATTGCCTTAGAAATTTTTTTTCCTTTAGAATTTTTTTTTACCTATGGAAATTTTTTTTAAGGAAATGTTGAAATAAGTTTCTAACTTAAACTTTAAGAATTTTTTTTAACACTTATAATTGCTTTTCTGAAAAATTGCTTAAAATTTTTTTTCCACTTAAGATTATTTTTAGAATTTACCTTAAACTTGTTTATAACCCCAATTTTTATATGATCAAAGGGGGAGAAGTATGTTAAGTAGTCTAGGGGGAGGTATTTATTGAAATATCTTTGGACTTAATTGCAAATAAGTTGTTTTTATTGCATATGTTTACCCTAACTTAACTTGGGTTGCTCACATCAAAAAGGGGGAGATTGTTGGAACCCCAAGGTGTTTTGATGTGATCAAACAAGCTAAATTAGGTCCTGCGTTGTCTAACCCTTATGTCTAAGTGTGCAGGAGCTTAGGAACACAGGAAGTCGAGCGGAAGACGCGGCTAGCGAGAAGGACGACACGGGGAGAGAGCCGACGGGCTCGGTGCGTCCGAGGGACGAGGTGACCGTGGAAGAGTACACCGGTGGACGAGAAGAACGTGCGCGGCGTTCGAGGGACGAGAAACAGGGAAGGAAGGCTGCTCGAGGAGAAGGCCGGAACTTGGGTTCGGGTGAGCCCTATTCCGGATGGCCGAGATCACCCAAACTAGCGGAGCCGGAGCGAACAAGACCCGGACCGAAACGAGCTGAACCGGAGACGAAAAAGTCAACATCTGTTGACTTTGGGCTCCGGGGCGCCCGGAACCCTTCCGAGCGCCCGGACCTGGATTTTAACCAAGATCACGTCAAACGTGATCTGATCATTGGGGGATAAAATTTTATCCCCCTAGGCGCCCGGAACCCCTTCGGGGCACCTCGACCAGTGCTATAAATATAGCACTGATCTACACAGTTAAATCAACGAACTTGTAATTCATTTCCTTCTGTGCTTTCTATTCTTGTGTACTGTCAACGCTGTAAGAGGCTACTCTGCCCAGAGGAGAATCAGATAGTGCGCTATCTTTACCTTAGATTAGCAATCCTCTTATTGCAAACCAAGTAAACCCTCTTGTGTCTGATCTTTTAATTTAGTCTCTTCTTTTTATTATTACAAGTGTCTGTTAATTAGTTGAATATCCGAGAAAGGTCAATTTTATTTTTGTAGGGCAATTCACCCCTCCCCTCTTGCCAGCCTCCAAAGGGACCAACACTAACCTCCAAGGGATGCTAGAAAAGAGAGCTTCCTTCTCTTCTTCTTCTCCTTCAAGCAACCGGACACCAAGAGAAAACCAAGCTTGATGTCGTTGGCCTCCAAGAGAGAAAACAAAAGGAGAAGAGAGAAAGAAGAGGACCGGCCACCAAGGAAAGAGAGGAATTTCTGCCATAATCGAGAGGATGCAAGGCTTAGGTTGTTCTCCATGAGGCACCCTCCCCCTCTCTTTTATATTCCTTGGTGAATCCAAAAAAGAAAGTTTTAAAATAAAAAATTAAAACTTCTTTTTATTTCTTTACATGGTCGGCCACCACTTGTGCATCAAACAAGGAAAGATTTTAAACAAAAATTAAAATCTCTCTTTTAAAATCCCTTTTGTGGTTAGCTATAAAAGGCATATTTTACAAAATTAAAATCTTCTCTTTTAAATCTTTTTGTGGATGTCTATAAAAGAAAAGATTTAAAATAAAACTCCTTTTATATCATGGTTACAAAAAGAAAGTTTAAAATTAAAATATTTCTTTTAAACATTATAGATAACTACAAATAAGGAAAGATTTCAAATCTCTCTTTTAATCCTTGTAGAAATCTATAAAAGGAAAGATTTTAAAATTTAAAACTCTCTTTTAAAACCATGTGGAAAGCATCATAAAAGGAAAGTTTTTAACAAAATAAAAAATCCTTTTGTGACTGATCTAAAAAAGAAAAGTTTTATAATTAAAATCATCCTTTTAAATCATTTTAATAGATTTCTATAAAAGGAAAGATTTTACAAAAAATAAAACTTCCTTTTCTAAGTGTGGATGGTTGGCCCCTTGCTTGGGCACCAAGCAAGGCTTGGCCGGCCCTAGCTTGAGCTCCAAGCTTGGCTTGGCCGGCCCCTTGTTTGGGCTCCAAGCAAGGATGTGGCCGACCCCTAAGCTTGGGTAAGAAGCTGGGGTTTGGGTAGATATAAGGCTTTATAAATAAGAGGCTACAACAGGGACCGAGAGGAGGAATTGGTTTTGGTCTCCCGATGAGCTTGAGCTTCCCGTGTTCACTCCGAACACCCAACTCAAGTTCATCAATAATAACTCATACCACTAAAGAGTTATTATTGCACTACCGCACAATTCCATATTATAATATGGGCTCCTTCTTATCATGAGTGCTCTAATCTCTCTGTGCTTAAGATATCAAATATCCATTAATTAAATGAGTTACTGATAACTCAATTAATATCTAGCTCCAAGAGTAGTACCACTCAACTTCATTGTCATGTCGGACAAAGTCCACCTACAGGGTTTACATGTCAATCCTTATGAGTTCCTCTTGGGGGCATCATCAACCTAGATCACTAGGACACAGTTTCATTCTATAATCAACAACACACCATATAAATAATATCATTTCTCAACTTATCGGACCTATTGATTTAACGAACTAAATTTCACCCTTTGATAAATTAAAGAAATAAATATTAAGTATATGTGCTTGTTATTATATTATGATTAAGAGTACGTACTTCCATAATAACAGAGGTCTTGTTCTTTTTTACAGTCAGTATAAAAATAGCAACCTCAAATGGTCCTGCTCAATACACTCAGAGTCTACTAGTGTAATTTTACAGTCAAGATAAACTAATACCAATATTACATTACAATCATTCCAATGGTTTGTCCCATTCTATCTTGGTTGTGAGCAACTATTTATAATTTATAAGGAAGCGATAACATGATCTTCTGTATGACACCACACACCGTGTTATCTTCAATAAAAAAATAAATGAACAACTACATTTAGCATATAAATGTAGGCATTTGACTTATGTGATTCTTATTTCAAAATAAATATTTATACAAAAAGCTAGACTTTTAGTATACATTCTAACAATATGATGGGTAAATAATCATGGTAATTTAGAATAAATAAATATACCTAGATTATTTATCTAAGTATCTCTAGATCTTTGCTAACTTAGAATTAATCCTAGATTGCCCTCATTTTCCTAAGAAAATACCAAAATCTCAACTTGGTATTTTTTTTTTCTTTTCCTTATTTGTGCGAATTTAAATTAAGTCCAATTCCTCAAAGTTTGACACATTTTACTCTTTCAAAGAGTGAACACTTAGACCTTCTCATTTCAAGGAGTACAACTACCTTAAAAATATCCTCCAAGTGTCAACTTCATCAAGGTTGGGTTAACTACCCTTCCAATTTGAGTCGACATTCTTTGGACCCATCTAGGGTGTAAAGATCACACTCCTAGGAACCCAAAATTGATTGGTGCTCCTTGGATATTTTAGGTACTCACTAGGGATGACTTCCCTTGACACCTTCCTAATGACCTTCCTAGGCTTCTTAGAAGCCTTGGCCACACTTGACTCACTTAGGTCAACTCCAGGGATAGCTTCCTTGTGACCTCTTTGGTGACTTTCTTTGACTTCTTAGAAGTCTTAATCTCATTGGTCTTTGCAAGGCTAGTTCTAGGGATGGTCTCCCTTGTAACCTTAGATTGACCCCTAGACCTAGGGTTAGATCTATAGCTATATGGAATCCTATGATAGGAAGGGAGATCCTTCTTGGTTTTGGGTTTGTATCCCAAACCTCTATAGCCATTGGATGACTCTTGCATTCCTAAACATAGGATTTTGTTCTTGGACCCTTGTTCTTCATTTGTGATTTTTCTAAGGATCCTCTCTAATTTATCAAGTCTTGACCTCAAGACTTGATTTTTATTCCATAAGTCCTCAAATTTTGATTATTTTTAAATCATTGGGTTTTATTTTTCTTAGGCATGTATCTAAGATCCTTAGAGTTATTGTTTAATTTTTTATCTACCTTCCTAGACTTAGGTAAGACAGTCTCAGCATGATACGCTATGTGTTTTTCCTTAATTCTATTGTGTTTCCTATTTTCATGATACATGGCATTAAAATGATATAAACTAGACCTAGCATGCTTTTTATCATGAGTCAAAGGAATTGGTTCAATAAATGATAGCTTGAGTTTTTCCTTAGAAGTTTCCCCTTGACTTGAGCTTTCTCTTTTGACTTTGGCTGGATTCTACCTCTTTAGACATTGGCTCCGGTAATGTCCATTTTGTTTGCATAAAAAGCACATAATGTGTTCCTTGCCCTTGCGTACCATGGGGTCGACATTCTTGGGCTTCTCCTTTCCCTTTGGTGCCACTTGGCCCTTCTTCTTGGCCAATTTAGGACACTTGCTCTTATAGTGCCCATATTCTCTACACTCAAAGCAAATGATATAATTTTTATTATTACTAATTAAAATTTCTATACCTTTGCTTGTAGGGGTGGCACATGTTCCTTCATTTGATTTTGCTTGACTTGTGGAGGTGGCACAATCTTCTTCTCCATTTGACCTAGAAATAGAAGCTTTTTCTTGCTCCGGTGTCAATGAATGATGCTCCCCCTCAATCCTAGAGGTGGAGGCCTCTTCATTTTCATCCTCTTGCACATGAAACAAAGAATATGCTCCATATTTACCATCTTCGTTGTACTCCATTGAGGATGAAGCTTCTTGATATTTGATAACCATGATTTTACTGTACTATTTTGATTCATATATGCATGGTTTGATGTTGATTTCATAGGTTTAAATCATGGTTACATCACATTTCATGCATTGCCTTTATTTTGGGCTTAATTACAAATTATCTTATTTTTTGTGTTATTTGATGCTAATATTTGATTCTTATTTTGTAGGCATCGAAGGATCTTGGATTTGGATCTATTATAACTGAAATTGGGCTCGAATCGGAGTTTAAACGAGAAGATCAAGGTTTGGGTCGATTTGGATCGTTCGTTGAAGATTGGAGATATCTGAGCCATCCGTTGAGAATTTGGCCCATCCAACCTAATGAGGAGGAGATCTCAGCCATAGATGAAGATCCAGAGATTTTTATCCAGATCTGAGTTCATATAGCCATTGATCCAGCCCGAATTAATCTAGACCGTTCATCAAAGATTGAGCAGATCTGAACCATCCAGTGAATATCTGGTCGATCCGACCTAAGGGAGAGTAGATCCAGACCCTAGATGAAGATCAGTGTAACGACCACCCTTCTTACTACTACTATTCTCTAAGGATGACCGTTACTTAACTACTAACTCTACTTAACCGGTAGGATTAAAAATCACATGGAAACCCTTACCAAAAAATTTCGGCAGAGTCTCCCCTGTACCGGTGACCATTTTTAACAACACATGCAATATATACTTAGCCATAAGCGGCTGGAACACATATCGATCAACCAAAAGAAATAACATCACCACGCAGTTTAATGAAATCAAATCATGCAAGTATTGAATAGCAGAAACAAAATAAAAACATACAATTAACTAACAGCGGAAGACTAAATGACTCATCTAATACATTCTTAATAAATGACAATCTTAATAAATTCTTAAACTAAGTCCCAAGGCTTCCATAGTCCTGGCATCACACACCATCCGCGCCACCTTGTCGCCTTCCTTTCTATATCTTTTCCTTTCCTGTATCTGCAGTAAGAGGAAGTGTAGTCTATAAGCAAAATTTGCTTAGTAAGCGCTATCTAACTCACAAAATCTCGATATGCATGAGGATATACTGAAATCTAAAACTGAATGCTCAAAAGGAAATCTACTCATGCTCATCTACTAGTAAAAGAAACATACTAAAAGACTAAACATGTAAAGCAAAGCTATACAATCATGCTAGCATAAAGAAAGCTAAACTTACTGAATTCTAAACATCTTCTGAATCTTATTTCACTTGCTTTTAGACTTATTATTTAATACTTATGTGAAACTTCTTTTACTTGTTCAGAAACTTATACTTATAATACTTCAAAATAATAATCAACTTCTTCTTGGGCCCAGGCGTAGTACCATCTTATGCGCGTTCCCTAATAGGTTGGGGTAGCGAGCCACCAATCCTAAAAGAGCAGACCTCGGTCTACCAGGGCCAAGACCTCGGAATTGGACACCTGGATTTGTTTAACGACAAGCTCTTGGATGTCGGGTACTAGCCTCTTCTTAAAAGTAAAATATTTATAATCTTAATTACTTCTTCTTTAAATGCTTTGGCATTTTAATAGGCACCTTGTGTGCCAAAAATCCCTAAAGTCTCGACTTTGGGATCTACTTAAGGCCTCGGCCTTTTCTTTCTCTTCTTTATCTTTCTTATACTTTTCTTTATCTTTCTTATACTTTTCTTTATCTTTCTTATGTGTCTATGAATGAAACTAACTATGTAACACATAATCATACATATTGAAGTAGTAATTAAACTTAAATATGTATGCTTAAACAAATTCTAAAACTATAATTCTTAACCAAAATCTGTACTATGATACTCAAGAAAAATCTGCACTATACTAAGCTTAACAAAATCTGCATACTAATGCGTAATAAAATCCGCATGCTTATAAACAAAACCGTTCATGCATATTGATGTAACAAGAAACTTAATTCTGAATGCTTGAAATAAATAACATATACGTATAGTTGCTCATGTTATTCTAATAGCAAGGAATCTAGAAAATTTGCTCATGTTATTCTAATAATAAAGAAACTACACGTGCTTAACTGATAACAAATAGGAAAGTCCAACAACATGCTAAATCATAAGGCTAAAGAATCTAACCCACATGCCTTATCTATGCCAAGTTAAACTTGCTGTAATACTTTAACATAAAGACCTATACACAAAACTTATTCTCAGCTTATGTTTTTATAGAGTAAGGGAACCTTTAAGCATGCTTTACCACCGACACTTCAATAAATCTACAGAAACTTTAGGCAACCCTGTACTGTACAGCAACTCCAAAGAGGACTACTCTGAGCTTCAAATGAAGCTGTTCATACTAATATAGAAACTTCTCTAAACAATAACATAGTTGGAAACACACACAACATTTATCGTGACTAGAACATGATAGCATAGTAAGCACAAATCTGAACCTTACCAGCCACATTAATCTGGATTAATACAAGGCTACATAAGCTAAACAAAATCTGCAAATCTAACAGAAGGAACCATCTAATCACATGCTTAACTATACTAATTACTTCCTTTCTTTGTGATTCACGGTAGCAACCAAGCAAGAATCCAGCACAACCTTAAAACTGAATTATGCAAAGATAGGGCTACATAGCTCCAACATTCTAACTTTCAATTAGAAATCAAGCGATAACCTATAGAACACTCACGGCAGAAATCTTCAAAGACAAAACTCCTTACAGCATGCTTCAACAATCAAGAAGAACAAGCATAATCTTTACAGCATGATTCGAAATCAAGAAGAACAAGTCCGAAAACTACTCTCAGAAACCTAACTCACGGCAATAGCATTAAAACCAAAATCCTTAAATCTCGGCAACAAGAAAACAAATCTCGGAGCTATCCTACTGCAGGTGAGCAGCAACTTACCTTCGTTTCCTTGATTCACAGCCGAAGGAGGAACCTTCTAGTGCTTCTAGGGTTCGGGTGAACTTGAAATCGGGGCCTCTTCCTCGCTCACGGCTTCCTTCTTGACGAGCGACCTCGGATCGACGAAGAACTCCCGGAGTTCGCCCCTCGCCGGCCGCCGGAGGGATGCCCCAGCTGCGGCTTGTTTCCGCCCGGGCTGTTTTTGTCGCGCGAGAGAGGGAAGGTCGAAGGAATTGGGTCACGGGAGAGAAAAGAATATAACTTAACCCTCTCTTTAACTTGTCCTTTTATAACTACAGCTTAAGACCAATTCGTTATGAATTTGTTTACGAAATACCAGCTGGCGCGCTTGGTCCGCTGGAAAGACAAGTTCCCGAAGGTCTTGGGTTCGAGCCATCCTCGGTTCCTTTATTATTTTGGTATTTCTGTTCCCAAAAACTGCTTATATACATTTTATTCCATACTTTATTAACAAAACTCTTGCAGACCAGCTGGCTGAGTCCGGTTAACATCTGGTTCGGGTCCGGGGTCTTGGGTTCAAAACCCAGCTTTAACACTTTTATTTCTTCTTTTTTTTTTAAACTTCTTCCTCGTGGTAAAAATACCAAACGAACTCCAAAAATTGTATAAAAATACTCTATAAATTCCTAAAAATCTCTAGAATTTTTCTATAGCATTTCTAGATTTTAATAAGGTCTTTTGGGACTCCAAATCATGAAATTTGGGGTGTTACAATCCTCCCTACCTTATAAAAAGTTTGTCCTCGAACTTAGACTAATTCTGGATATTTCTATCTTATACTATCCTTTACTAGTGGTACCTTTCTGTGTCTTAATCTCTTAACTTCTCAGTCTTCTAGTATTCATCTCGCATCGTACCCATTAGTGGTCTTTGGAAGACTTGATATCTTCTCTATCCTTTCTAAACATACTTATATATATGAATATAAGAGAACAAAATTTCTATCTTACTAAAGCACATATAAGCAATTATTCCATACTGCAAATAATAAAGAAAGTATAAAAGGAAACTTAAATACTTTCTTACTTGAAGACGGCAAGGCTGGTGCTGATGTGTGATGCTGGAGAATGGGAACTGCTCTGATACCAACTGTAACGACCACCCTTCTTACTACTACTATTCTCTAAGGATGACCGTTACTTAACTACTAACTCTACTTAACCGGTAGGATTAAAAATCACATGGAAACCCTTACCAAAAAATTTCGGCAGAGTCTCCCCTGTACCGGTGACCATTTTTAACAACACATGCAATATATACTCAGCCATAAGCGGCTGGAACACATATCGATCAACCAAAAGAAATAACATCACCACGCAATTTAATGAAATCAAATCATGCAAGTAATGAATAGCAGAAACAAAATAAAAACATACAATTAACTAACAGCGGAAGACTAAATGACTCATCTAATACATTCTTAATAAATCACAATCTTAATAAATTCTTAAACTAAGTCCCAAGGCTTCCATAGTCCTGGCATCACACACCATCCGCGCCACCTTGTCGCCTTCCTTTCTATATCTTTTCCTTTCCTGTATCTGCAGTAAGAGGAAGTGTAGTCTATAAGCAAAATTTGCTTAGTAAGCGCTATCTAACTCACAAAATCTCGATATGCATGAGGATATACTGAAATCTAAAACTGAATGCTCAAAAGGAAATCTACTCATGCTCATCTACTAGTAAAAGAAACATACTAAAAGACTAAACATGTAAAGCAAAGCTATACAATCATGCTAGCATAAAGAAAGCTAAACTTACTGAATTCTAAACATCTTCTGAATCTTATTTCACTTGCTTTTAGACTTATTATTTAATACTTATGTGAAACTTCTTTTACTTGTTCAGAAACTTATACTTATAATACTTCAAAATAATAATCAACTTCTTCTTGGGCCCAGGCGTAGTACCATCTTATGCGCGTTCCCTAATAGGTTGGGGTAGCGAGCCACCAATCCTAAAAGAGCAGACCTCGGTCTACAAGAGCCTCGGAATTGGACACCTGGATTTGTTTAACGACAAGCTCTTGGATGTCGGGTACTAGCCTCTTCTTAAAAGTAAAATATTTATAATCTTAATTACTTCTTCTTTAAATGCTTTGGCATTTTAATAGGCACCTTGTGTGCCAAAAATCCCTAAAGTCTCGACTTTGGGATCTACTTAAGGCCTCGGCCTTTTCTTTCTCTTCTTTATCTTTCTTATACTTTTCTTTATCTTTCTTATACTTTTCTTTATCTTTCTTATGTGTCTATGAATGAAACTAACTATGTAACACATAATCATACATATTGAAGTAGTAATTAAACTTAAATATGTATGCTTAAACAAATTCTAAAACTATAATTCTTAACCAAAATCTGTACTATGATACTCAAGAAAAATCTGCACTATACTAAGCTTAACAAAATCTGCATACTAATGCGTAATAAAATCCGCATGCTTATAAACAAAACCGTTCATGCATATTGAGGTAACAAGAAACTTAATTCTGAATGCTTGAAATAAATAACATATACGTATAGTTGCTCATGTTATTCTAATAGCAAGGAATCTAGAAAATTTGCTCATGTTATTCTAATAATAAAGAAACTACACGTGCTTAACTGATAACAAATAGGAAAGTCCAACAACATGCTAAATCATAAGGCTAAAGAATCTAACCCACATGCCTTATCTATGCCAAGTTAAACTTGCTGTAATACTTTAACATAAAGACCTATACACAAAACTTATTCTCAGCTTATGTTTTTATAGAGTAAGGGAACCTTTAAGCATGCTTTACCACCGACACTTCAATAAATCTACAGAAACTTTAGGCAACCCTGTACTGTATAGCAACTCCAAAGAGGACTGCTCTGAGCTTCAAATGAAGCTGTTCATACTAATATAGAAACTTCTCTAAACAATAACATAGTTGGAAACACACACAACATTTATCGTGACTAGAACATGATAGCATAGTAAGCACAAATCTGAACCTTACCAGCCACATTAATCTGGATTAATACAACGCTACATAAGCTAAACAAAATCTGCAAATCTAACAGAAGGAACCATCTAATCACATGCTTAACTATACTAATTACTTCCTTTCTTTGTGATTCACGGTAGCAACCAAGCAAGAATCCAGCACAACCTTAAAACTGAATTATGCAAAGATAGGGCTACATAGCTCCAACATTCTAACTTTCAATTAGAAATCAAGCGATAACCTATAGAACACTCACGGCAGAAATCTTCAAAGACAAAACTCCTTACAGCATGCTTCAACAATCAAGAAGAACAAGCATAATCTTTACAGCATGATTCGAAATCAAGAAGAACAAGTCCGAAAACTACTCTCAGAAACCTAACTCACGGCAATAGCATTAAAACCAAAATCCTTAAATCTTGGCAACAAGAAAACAAATCTCGGAGCTATCCTACTGCAGGTGAGCAGCAACTTACCTTCGTTTCCTTGATTCACAGCCGAAGGAGGAACCTTCTAGTGCTTCTAGGGTTCGGGTGAACTTGAAATCGGGGCCTCTTCCTCGCTCACGACTTCCTTCTTGACAAGCGACCTCGGATCGACGAAGAACTCCCGGAGTTCGCCCCTCGCCGGCCGCCGGAGGGATGCCCCAGCTGCGGCTTGTTTCCGCCCGGGCTGCTTTTGTCGCGCGAGAGAGGGAAGGTCGAAGGAATTGGGTCACGGGAGAGAAAAGAATACAACTTAACCCTCTCTTTAACTTGTCCTTTTATAACTACAGCTTAAGACCAATTCGTTATGAATTTGTTTACGAAATACCAGCTGGCGCGCTTGGTCCACTGGAAAGACAAGTTCCCGAAGGTCTTGGGTTCGAGCCATCCTCGGTTCCTTTATTATTTTGGTATTTCTGTTCCCAAAAACTGCTTATATACATTTTATTCCATACTTTATTAACAAAACTCTTGCAGACCAGCTGGCTGAGTCCGGTTAACATCTGGTTCGGGTCCGGGGTCTTGGGTTCAAAACCCAGCTTTAACACTTTTATTTCTTCTTTTTTTTTTAAACTTCTTCCTCGTGGTAAAAATACCAAACGAACTCCAAAAATTGTATAAAAATACTCTATAAATTCCTAAAAATCTCTAGAATTTTTCTATAGCATTTCTAGGTTTTAATAAGGTCTTTTGGGACTCCAAATCATGAAATTTGGGGTGTTACAATCAGTACCTCCGAATCAGATTTTGGATGACTTTTCACCATTGATCAAGAGCCAAATCAATCACAGCCGTCCGTTCAGATCTGGAACAGATTCAAAACAGAAGCTACAGTAGCTTCCAGGCTTCGTCGATCTCTTCACGCAGCTGCGCGTCCCGCGGCGTTCATCTCCGAGATTCTGACCCCAATCCTTCTCCGATCAACCTCTCAAGCCTCAACCTCGGTGGTGAGCTTCTCGGCGGCTTCATTCAGATCATCTGGACCCGTCGTTGGGTGGTTCCTCTGGCAGAATTTCTCTCCCAGCCTTCTCTATTCCAACGTCGATTTGGAGGTGGTCTTCCAATCGGCGACTCCGATTCCCATTAGCAACATTTGGAGGTGGTCCTCCGGCGTTCCTGAGCTCCATTCGACATCACACCACCATCCACAGCGTCATTCCAGATTCAGAGTTTGGAGGTTGCAGAAATCTAGATTTTCGGCCATTATTGGGTTTAGGGTTGTTTCCAGCGTGTCGGGGGTGGTCCGTCGGCACTGTTGAGCACTCCTTGAACTGAGACGCAGCTGAGATGCTCCACTGAGGTCCAGAGTTGGGTGGTCTCGACTTTGGCACTCTTGTGTGACGGCAAGAGTGTGAAACTTGTATGGATTGATTGTGAGTTGGATCAGTTAGGGTTTATTTCATTTTGTTATTGTTTTTACAGCTTAGAACATATTCCTTTATGTTTGTTATGGTTTAGCAAGTAATCTAGCATTTCATTTCATAGTTGAAGCTTAATTTATGTTTATTTGATGTTTGGTTAATTGTTTAGTGTTTAAGTTTTAAGCTAGGGTTTAATTTCTATTTAGATAAGATTTAAATGCTTCGTGTTATTTCATTCCCAATTTAATTCAATGCTTAGATTATATTTTATTTAAGTCTTGCTATTTCATTTGTAGTTAATTGTGTTGAAGATGAATTCACTACGTAGTGTGACAATGCGTTTTGGATTGATCGTTGACACTTAGTAGATTTTCTTTATGCATTAGATTAATTTCTTATTTGCGGTACTTTTCCTTTGTTAGAATTAAATTCAAAGCTTAAACCCCATTTTTATATCGAAACCCCCAAAAATAGGAATAAAATACAATCCTAAACTACATCATACCGTTTGTTCCTCGAGAGACCGATCCTGGGCTCGTTACTACAACATTATTGTGAAATTAAGGGGTTCAGTGGAAATACATTTGTATAATTTGATTAGCGGATGTGACAGATTCGCTTATCAATATTCTTCCGATGTTGAACATCTTTCAACTTCGGACTCCCCTTCTTTTTGATCCAAAGAGTTGCCCTCTTTTGATTTATCTTGATTTGGTATAGTGGAGGGGGCCTCATTATTTTTTGCCAACTTGCTCCAAAGCTTCTTGGCATCTTCAAATTCTCCTATCTTGTTCAAGATATTACTAGGCAATAAATTGACCAAAAGCATGGTCACTTTATCATTGGCCTTATATATTTGGATTTGCTCTTGACTTCATTTACTCCTTTTGATGCTCTTGCCCTTGTCATTTGTTGGAGTTTGTAATCCTTCCATTAGAGCAAATCATTTCTCTATCTCTATCATGAAGAAGTTTTCAATTCTTGATTTTCAAGAATCAAAGCATGTTGATGTGAATAGTAAATGCACCCTTGTGTCAAATCCGAGTCCATCTCAGAATTCCATTTTGAAGTTGAGCTCCTCTTGATGAAGTCTTTGACTTGTTGAAATTTGGCTTCAACTTCTTTTTCCTCTAGCTCATTGTCCTTCTAGTGATGAGTCCGGTGAAGAATGACCTTGGTTTGATACCACTTGTTTGGACACTTCAGAGCTAGGGGGTGAATATCTTCTCATGTTTCATTGATGATGATGTTGCAGTGGATAAAACTTGATGCAAAAGCTCCCCAATGCTAACAAGAGGATTTACTTGGTATCTACCTCGAGAAGAGGTGGCTAATCCAAGGATCCACACACGACGCACTATCTACTATGAAAATAACTCCCTCTCAGAAATAATTCGGAGGTGGAGAAATCTCTTACAACTCAAGAACAGGAAAATACAACTCGAAATAAGGAATAAAATGTAAATACAAATCAAAACACGACTAACACTTTGAACCTTGAATCCTTTAATCTTTTCTTTCTTTGAATACCTCTTGAAGCTTGGAAATATAGCAACACCTCAGCCCTAAGCTTCAAAAAACTAGCAAAAAGATGGAGTGAGAGATCTGTTGAAACAATGCTCAAAAAACCCTTTTCTAGGGTTACTATTGGCGCCTTAATCGATTAAGCATCCTCTTAGTTGATTACTACGTCATCAACCTGCATAAATGACTATATTTTCAACCTTAATCGACTACCCTAGTCGATTAGGCATTGCTAAATTGATTAGCTAGATCGATTCAGCAATATTTTATTCAGTCAAGAGAAATAGCTTAAGCGATTAAGTTGATCACTTAAGCTTCGAACATAAATATTCTGTTCGAACCAAAAGGCACCATAAGCAATTACCTTAATCACTTACGGTGACCTAATCGATTACACCAATCGATTACGTATGCTTTCTCACAATTTCAAGCTTAAGCGATTAGCCTAATCGCTTAAGTTGTGATAATTGATTAGCCTAATCGATTACTAAACCCTAACTACCAAACCTAAGTCTAGGGTTCCCTTACCCAACATCTGGTCAACCTTGAACTGTTGGGGCTCCTCATTGCCTAGCATCTGGTCAATCTTGACTTGCTGGGACTTCTTCACTAAGTGTCCGATTAATCCTTTGACCCACTTAGAGTTTTCTTCTTGTCCCAAGTGTTTGATCAACCTTGACCCACTTGGAGTTACCTTCTCCATGTGCCAAGTATCCGGTCAACCTTGACCCACTTGGACTTACCAATCACTAGGTGTCCGATCAACCTTGACCCACCTGGACTTCCACATACTTGGCTTCACTCATCAGGATTTTTCTTCTGCCTAGCTTCACTCACTAGGGTTTTCACCTGACTTTATTCATCAGGATTTCTCATCTGTCTAGCTTCACTCACTAGGGCTTTTCACATAGCTTCACTCACCAGGAGTTTTCAACTACCTAGTTTTACTCACTACGACTTTCCAGCTGTCTGGCTTCACTCACTAGGACTTTCACTACAAAGTGTCCGGTCAACACTGACCCACTTGGATTTTCATCTTTTGCCAACCTTCTTGTTGGACTTCCTAGTCAAGTATCTGCTCAACCTTGACCTACTTGACTCTCCTTCACATCAAACTGGTCAAACCTTGACCCAGTCTTCCTAAATGGATAATTACACCTGTAATCTCCATATATTGTTAAACATCAAAACTCAATCATCAAGACTTAAGCTACTCAAGCTTAGTCAACCTAATCAAACTTGATCTAGGAAAATTACACCAACAGTCCAAGTGCCTGGACTGGGTCCAAGTGCCCTGATTAGGTCCAAGCGTCCGGACTGGGTCCAGATGCTCGAACTAGGTGTAGGTGCCCAGACTGGGTCTAGGGGCCTGGACATAAATAAGTGAGTGATGAAGTAGGATCAGATAGGCCCTGATCCAGACATCCGAGGATGGTCTAGGTTCCCAGAGATGACTATAAAAGAGCTTACGACCAGTAGGCACGATATAACTTCAATACATATAACTTCAATACAAGTTAAAACGATCCTTCTACCGCTCTAACCACTTGTAAATGGTTATGTTGTTTTGCTACTGCTCTTCTACACCCGACCATTGCCGACAGACTGACTCCAACACATGATCACAACTGGATCTCCATCTTTCGTGTTGGTAACAAATTTAAGATTATTCTTTTATTATACTTGCTTAAAGGAAGTGTAGTTTGTTATACTATCCTATTTTCTTCTTGTATTAATTTACTCTATCAAGAGTTTACCGGTAGAAAATTTAGTGGATTACCCATCGATAGGTTCGAGGGACCTGTGTCTTGGAGTAAGAGTCACAAAAAACTCCAAACCAAGTAATCAAACATGTGCTTTAGTTTTCTTTACTTAATTGTTTTTATTTTTCTGTTGCATACTCATATTTTAAAAACTGAAAAAGATTTTAAAATACACGTGATTCATTCCCCACTCTCACGTGCCAAAGGTCCTAACGTATCTCATTATGATTTAGAGTTACACCAAATGGACGTAAAACTTGCGTTCCTTAATGGATACACACACACACACACATATATAGTGTAATCCGAGAACTTTGGACTCAGGACTCAAAACACCTGGTATGTAGATCAAAGAAGTTCATTTTGTAGGATCGTATGCAGGTAAGAAGGGGGTGAATCACGTGATTTTTTTAAAACTTATCTTTTAAATTTTATAAATGAGTACGCAGTGGAAAAATTAAGTAAAAAAACAAAAAAAGCACAGTATGCGAGGAGTTACTTGGTTCAGATAAGTGTAACAAGCTACACTTTCCTTTATGCAGTAATTAAGTACATAAAGAAACTTCGTTACCCAACACTTGTAGATTTAACGGATTAAGATTGATGTTGGACGACTTCTCAGTAGCAGTCAAATGCAATAGCATCGTAGCAAAGCAGTAGTCAGAATGTCGCACGATTACGTAGAAGTTCGTAGAAGAAGTGTGTTTGAAACCATGGTTGAGTAGCCCTTTTAAGGGGTATGGAAGGTGCCTTCAACATCAATTTTTATCCCCTAAAAATTAGCTCTTATTATTGACGAAGCCTTCTACCTTATCCAACTGAAGGTTCCTTCAAGCCTCTCCAAGGCGTCTTGCATCGCCCAACTCAAGGCGCCTTCCTTCACATAGAAGGTATCTTGGGTATTGTTCACTAGAGGCATTTTGTACTCCTTTCACCTTGTAAAATGTGTTAGTCCAACAAAATAAAAGTATACCATTTAAGACGAAGTTAGTATAATAAAAATAAGTAGTATTAATTAGATCCTGTATATTCGAGACCAGGATCTAGTCAAGGTCTCAGTTTAGGTTTCTAAAATGGACTTAAACTGAATATGCCTAAAGTCCCAAATTGTGACTCATCCTCACTAGAATACTCTCCTCCTATGACTTACCTTACTTACCATGCAGAATCAGGTGACTCTTCCTTGGTCCACCAAGTCTTCCTACCAGTTGTCAGGTCCGTAAATCCAATTGGACTTCGACCAACTGTCAGGTCCCGGGGATCCAGTTGGACTTCTTGCAAGATATTAGGTCACTCCTTGACTTATCTAGATTTCTATACCACCTATTAGGTCCTCCAGACTTAGTTGAATTTCAACTTGGTGTCAGACTAGTCAAGTCTTGCACACTTGATAGAAAAGGTTAGATCACAACACATTTAACTTTAATCCACTTGTCATTCATCAAAACATAGATTTGATCATTGGTGCCAAATACACCAACAATCTCTCCTTTTTAATGCAATGACAAGTTGAGTTAAAGTTAGAAAAAATATGCAAATAGAAATAGTAGAATAAAAATGATTTAAGAGAAATCAAAAATGATTTTTGTTGTGTTTATTCTCTTAATAATTTTTAGGGTTAAGTTAAAAAAATTTCTTAGTTTTCTTTTTCTTACTTAAACCCTAACCCCCCCCCCCCTTCCCCCTTTGTTATTCATCAAAAATTATGCACATAAGTGTAAGCAAATGGAAGGGAGGATAGAAAATTTTCAAGCAACAAAATTTTCAAAGATAAAGTTTTTCATAAAAACTTGCCAATGTATTTTAAGGTGGAGTTTTTCAAGTATTTAATAAAATTTTGAAAGGAATTTTTAAGACAAATTTTAAAACACTTTGCAAAAGTAAAGTTTAATTTTTAGGATAATTTTTGAAAGTTAATTTTTCAATCAAGTTTTGAACAAAACATTTCTCAAAGATTAAAAAATATTTTGCAAGGGTTTTTCAAAGCAATTTTGAAAGATTTTTTTTTTAATAAACTTTTCAAGTATGTTTAAGGCTTTTTGCAAGTTATTTTCAAAGTGTTTTCAAAACAATTTATAAAGTCATTTTTGAAACATTTTTCAAAATGATTTTCCAAAACATCTTCAAGTAAAGTAAGTTTGGAAACATTTGCAAAATAAGTTTCAACAAAGTTTCAAAAGAATTTTTAAACCAATAGTTTGTAAAAAATTTCAAAACAAGACTCTTGGAAAGCCCTTTTCAAATATCCTCCCCCTTAACCTGATATTACTTTAAAAATAATATTCAT